>NW_004444164.1:3035216-3036479 GCF_000243295.1 Trichechus manatus latirostris | reverse complement strand
AGCAAAAAAGAGGAAGACCTTCAACGAGATGGATTAACACAGTGACTGCAACAGTGGGCTCAAACATAACAAGGATCATGAGGAGGGCGCAGGACCCAGCAGTTTTTCATTCTGTTGTACATAGCTTTGCTATGAATAGGAACTGATTCGATGAAACCTAACAACAACAAAACCAACATATGATCTGCACTCAGTTTCCTCTTTTACTTAATTTCCTACTTCATTGCCCATTACTTATTTGGTTCCAGCCCTGCTGGACTGTTTGCCATTCCTCAGAAATGCCAGATCCCTTCAGTTCTTTCTAATGGCTGTTTCCTTCTCTAAGACACTCTTCTCTCACAGATCCAGATAGATTAAATGTCATTGTGTTATGTATCTTTTTCTAATCACCTTATTAAAATTCCAAACTATATTTTTCAGGCATTTCAGAGATATTCTGGAACCAACTTGTACAGACTTGTCATAATTGATTGTTAATGTCTTAGAAACTTTGAGAGTTGATTGACATAACACAGGTAGGTTAAAACTGGCCATGGTGGAAGTATTGGTTGTTGTTGTGTGCCATTGAGTTTATTCCAACTCATAGTGACCCTATAGGACAGAGTGAACTGGCCCATAGGGTTTCTTAGGCTGTAATCTTTATGGGTGTAGTTTGCCAAGTCCTTTCTCCCACAGAGGGGGTTGATGGGTTTGAACCTTAGACCTTTGGTGAGCTGCTGAATGCTTAACAAGTGTGAAACCAGACCTCCCATGGAAGTACTCCATAGAAATTGGAAAACACTACAAATTAGCGAATTTTTTTTTTTGTCAGTACACATATTGTTTTTATGACATTGGTTAACAACCCCATGACATGTCGATACTCTCCCTTCTCTACCTTGGATGATCTTTTTTTTTTTTTTGGTGAAAATATACATAGCCAAAGTTACACTATTTCAAAATTTCTGCATGTACAATTCAGTGACTTCGATTACTTTCTTCCAGTTGTGTTGCTATTCTCACTATCCTTTTCCAAATTATTCCATCACCATTATCTTCAACTCACTGCTCCCTAGGCTTCCCATCAAAACTTTTGAGTTGCTGTTGTCAATTTGATCTCACATAGATAATTCTTTTTTTTTTGGATCTTAGGTGAAGGTTTGCAGAACAGTTTCTCATTAAACATTTAGTACACATATTGCCCTATGACAATGGTTAAAAACCCCACAACATGTGAACACTGTCCATTCTCAACCTTGGGTTCCCTATCACCAGCTTTCCTGT
>NW_004444164.1:3024083-3034187 GCF_000243295.1 Trichechus manatus latirostris | reverse complement strand
CTCTAGGATATATTCCTAGGAGTGGGATTGCATTTTGTAGTGCTTCTTTTTTGAGGTGCTGACATTTTCTTTGTTCCTCTTACTCTCCAGTGCTGAGTTCTTTTGTTTGTGGATTTTTTAATTTCATTTCTTTTGTTTTTGTAGGTTTTGTTTTTATTGAGACTTTATGTTTTTCTTCTTTATTTTGATGGGTAGTTTTGTTAACTTTATTTGTGGTTACCTTGAAATTTACCCTTATCTTCCTAGATTTGAACCAGTCTATTATTACTTGGTATTGCCTTGCCTTCCCTCCTTTAGAAGATTCTATACCTACTCTGTTTATTCCCTCTTTTATTGTTCCAATGCTGTTGTCATTTACCAATTAACCTCTCTGGTTCCCTGTTGTAATTCTTTTGGTTTTGAATTATACTTAAGAGTTCATTTCCTAGATTGGTATCTGGCTGGTATGATCCTGCCTCCTAGATTCAGCCTGTGGTCTGATGTTGTTTGTTCTCAGACTGAAGGACTCCTATTAATAAGTCTTGTATGTTTGGTTTGATTTTTACATAGTCCTTTAATTTGTGTTTATCTGGAAATGACCTAATTTCACCATTATATTTGAACGAGAGTTTTGCAGGATATATTTTTCTTGGCTGGCCATTTTTTTCTTTCAAGGTTTTATACATGTCATCTCGTTGACTTCTTGCTTGCATGGTTTCTGCTGAATAATCTGAGCTTAGTCGTATTGTTTCTTCTCTGTATGTGACTTTTTGTTTTTCTTGAGCTGCTCTCAGGATTCTTCGTCTTTGGTTTTAGCGAGTGTGATTATGATATGCCTTGGTGATTTTCTCTTGGGGTCTATCCCATATGAGGTTCGTTGAGCTTCTTAGATGCTCAGCTTTTCATCTTTCATGATATTGGGGAAGATTTCTGTCAGCAATTCTTCAATGATCCTCTCTGTGTTTTCTGTTTTCTCCCCCTGTTCTGGAACTCCGATCACTCAAAATTTTTGCTTTTGCTTGTTTCCCACATAATTCTCAGGGTTTCTTCATTTTTCTTAGTTCTTTTTTCTGATTTTTTCCTCAAACAGAGTTGTATCCGAGTGTTTGTCTTCAATTTTGCTGATCCTATCTTCCGTCATTTCAAACCTGCTCCTCAGCCCTTCTATGACACTGTTTATTTCTGAAATCTTGTTTATCTTTTGGATTTCTGATTGTTGTTTTTGTATGATTTCTAGTTGTGAATTTATTTTAGCATTTTGTTCCTGTATTATTTTCTTGAATTCTTCCATTTTTTTGTTTGTATTTTCCATGAATTTGCCTAGTTTTTCCTCATTTCTGTCTACTTTTTGCTTCAACTGTTAGATAATTCTGAATATTAGAGGTTCAATTCCCTATCAGTTAAGTCTAGTGCCTTTTCTTCTACTGGAAAGTCATCTGTTGTTTTATTTTGAATGCCTACTGGAAATTTCTTGTCCTGTTTTGTAAATGTTTTGATTCTGTCTGCTGTCTTCAGGGCATTCAGCGGTTATTTTCCTTATTTATTGATTGTAGATTTGTTTGTTTCATCCTGCTTTTTTGTTTTATTTGGTTATGTTTGAGCAGGCGGTCTGTGCATTCTGGATTGTTTGCTTGTCTGTGGGCATGATACTTTTCACCTTCTTCTTCAATCGGCAGGGTCAGTCACTCAGGTATGGTACTGCAGAGCAGATCCAGCTGAAGGGGAGTTGCTGGGATGGGTTGTTTGTGGCGAGTACCTGACCTGACAGTGTGGACCGGGATTCAGTATGGGGTAGGTTCCAGTAGGCCATGCCTGTGCTGCTTGGAGTGTGATGTTCAGTGCACAGTGCAGGTAGGCAGGAAGGAGGGGGTAGAGTGTGATGTGTGGAGCCAAGATGGGTATGGGAAAGTGGAGAGAGAGTAGAGAGGAACAGGAACCAAAAACAAACAAGAAAACAAAGAAGAGTGCTAAGGGAGCTTGCTATTGGAGTGGAGAGACTAGAGACTGAGAAATGGGGAAAAACAAAAATTAAAAAAAGGGTAAAAGAAAAAAATGAATGAATAGAGAAACTGGAAATGAAGAAAGAGAAAAAGGGAATAAGAGAGAGAAGAAAACAAAACAAAGAAACAAACAAACAAAAAGAAACCCAAAATCCCCCCAAAAAGAAAAATAAAACAAGAAAAAAGAAATGTCCCCAGGGATGTCCCCATGCATCTGCTCAGAGTAAGGGAGTAGTTTCCAAGCCACCCGGTACTGTCTGGCTAGAAGGGGCTACCAAGCTGAGAAAAGAAAAAGAAAACAAACAAACAAATCAAAACAGAACAAATCAGAGCAAACAAACAAACAAAAAGAAAAGCCCTGGGGGTCCCACCAGCATGGTGGCACAGGCTGGAAAGCAGTTTCACAGTTGAGCAGTGTTTCAAGCCTTTCAGGAAGAAGCAAAGATGGCACATGGAGCCAGGTATTTGAGAGAAAGGAGGGTGAGGTGATGAGAGGTAAGGAAGAAATCTAAAGCAGAAAAAAGCAACACCAGCAGCCAACAAAAGGCACTCAGGGAGCTGGCCAGTGCAGGCAGGTGGAATCCATGGGACACTGGTGTGATGCTGGAGCTTCCCGGCCAAGAGACTGTGGCTGCAGGAAGCAGACGAGGCTAACTGGGGGTGAAGAAAGGTGGGGGGTGGGAAAGCATATATTGCTGGTTACCGGTTGTTCTGTCTCCTGCTGGAAGCTCTGTGAAGCTGCTTTCTCGTACCCCCTTTTCACTGATCTCTGATAGGAGTCCAAGATGGTGGATCCATGCTGCAGTAGCTGATAGGGGACCTCTGCATGTATATCTCTTTGCTCTCTGTTCTCGGTCAGTTTCTTATTCCATTCGGTGCTTTGCTGAGTTCTTTATCTCTTCATTTGATGCTTAGGGTTTCAGGACTGATGTGTGACTCTGTTTGACTTAGTTTTTCTGATCTTTGCTGCAGAGAGATGGCGTGGTGCTTCTGAGTATAGGGCCATGTTACCCAGAAGTCTCCAATTAGAGAATTTTTGTTTTTTCAGAGCTGAGTTTTAAACATTTACCACCACCAATTCCCTTTACTTCATCTATTTTTTCATAATAGTTATGATCTTCCAAAATATACAATAATTTATGTATTTTTGTGTTTGTTAGTTATTGTCTGTCTCCTCCTATTAGAATGTGAACACAAGGGCAGGGATTTTTATTTGTTTACTATCATATCTCTCTGATATATATGTATTTGAAAAAGTGCTGACACCTAGAAGTCACTCAATAACATCTGTTGAATGAAAGAACCATTAAAATATAAACACTTTGATTGAAGCTGAGAAATAGTACATCTAAAAAAAAAAAAAAACTACACTTCCCAGACTCCTTTGGAGTTAGTTATGGTCATTGACCACATTTGGTCTAATAAGATATAGCTGCAAATGATCTGTTTCATTTTAAAGGGAAGAGATGAGCCTTCAAACAGTTTGTAGTATAGATATAGTTATGGACCATCTTGGGCCATTCAAATGGGGCAATACCCAGAGATGCCAGTGTCCCAGATTCCTGATGCAGTGGAGCTGCAATATGAACCCTGGACTGTTCATGCTTAGCTTATTATTTAAAAGTTAAATAAAACTCTATCTTGTTTAAGTTCGTTCTTCATACCATTTTTCACTTAAAAGAATACTAAGAAAATGCTATTTGTGTAGTACCCTGGGTAAATAGTAATAGGCTAACTGGCTCCTGCTACCAGTGGCATACAAGTGTCCCATGAAACAAATAGTGCAATGCTCTTTTAGCCAATGCTATTTGGTTTTTGTTACAGCAACCAGATCTAGATCTTAATTAATATAGAACAACATCCACTTTGTTGAATAATTTATTTGCTGTGAATAAATAAATCACAATAACTCCCTATTCTACAGGAAATTCAGAAGTGTGTGGGAAGTATGGTGCAAAATGATAATTGTGTTGATAACAAAGTTTGAAGCATTAAAATTGTTTTCAGTACCTATTGCAATCATTATAAGTAGGTAACTTTGGATACCTTTAATGTGTAGGATATGGGTACATATTCTGCAAACTAATAATATTGCCCTTAAGGGACATGCATAGTGAAACACTCAAAATGATATAAAAAAATAAAAAATACTGTAATGCAGATTATGCATAGAATTGCAAAGGTGACACAAAATTGTAATCAAAGACCGTGGATGGAAGGGAAGCCATCTTATAAAAAAACGGAATCTCTTGCAAACTTGAATGGGGAAGAAATGAATCTCAAGCTCAAGCGGTTGATTTGCATGCTTATCTCAAGACCGAAAAAAATATCATTCATTGCTGGGATGGTTTCTATCTTCTGAACATTCTGCTGAATGATTTATATACTGTGTTAGACTTACTGGGATAGACTATATGTCTTTCAACCCATAAGAGGATATTCAGGTATATTTTACTTTATGAAGTCTATTCAAACTGATATGAATATTTTTTATTCTATGACAACCAAGAAGTTCAAATTACTATGGTTGAATTTTTAACAATATTATTCAGTGATTTGTATACACTTTGCCACTGTGATGCCTGAAACTTTTTTGTAGATAATAAGGAAGTTGAGCTCATATTTTTCTGCTTTCAGATAAATTATCTATACCTGGATGAGATACATTTTGATTATTATAGTACTTGGTATTAGGAGATGAAATACATATGTTCTTTTTATTAATCTTGATTTCTGGGACTTTTTATTTTAACACGTACAGGGTCCAATTGGATAAACAACTGGGAAAATATAATAAAAAGTATTATTACATTTTTAATAATTATTTGCTAACTTAATCTGAAAAAAATATTAAAGTTAATGAACCTAATATCGTAATTGAAGGAAATAATATATTGAGATTTATTTTTAATATTAAATAAAAGTGGAGGTTTGTTTTTATACTGAATCTTGTTGATGTTGAGTGCCAACGAGTCAGTTCTGACTCACAGTGAGCCTATGTCCAACAGAAAGAAACACTGCTCAGGCCTGCGCCATTCTTACAATCATTGGTATGTTTGAACCCATTGTTACAGACACTGTGTCAATCCATTTCGTTGAGAGCCTTCCTCTTTTTCACTGACCCTTTACTTTACCAAGCGTGGTGTCCCTCTCTGGGGACTAGACTCTCCTGATAACATGTCCAAAGTATGTGAAATGAAGTCTCGCCATTGTTGCTTCTAAGGAGCATTCTGACTATACTTCTTCCAAGATAGATTTGTTCGTTCTTCTGACAGTCCATGGTATATTCAATATTCGTCACCAGCACCATAATTCAAAGGCATCAGTTCTTCTTCAGTCTTCCTTATTTATTGTCCAGCTTTCACATGCATATGAGTTAATGAAAATACCTTGGCTTGGGTCAGGTGCACCTTAGTCCTCAAAGTGACATCTTTACTTTTAACACTTTAAAGAGGAGTTTTGCAGCCAATTTGCTCAATGCAGTCGTTTGATTTCTTGACTGCTGCTTCCATGGGTGTTGATTGTAGATACAAGTAAAATGAAATTGTCGACAACTTCAATATTTTCTCCTTTGTCATTATGTTACTTGTTGGTCAGATTGTGAGGATTTTTGTTTCCTTTATGTTGAAGTGTAATGCATACTAAAGGCTGTAGCCTTTGATCTTCATCAGTAAGTGTTTCAAGTCCTCTTTACTTTCAGTAAGCAAGGTTGTGTCATCTGCATATTGCAGGTTTATAATGAGTCTTCCTCCAGTCCTGATGCTGTGTTCTTCACATAATCTAGTTTCTCTGATTATCTGCTCAGCATACAGGTTGTGCAAGTATGCTGAAAGGATACAACACTGACACACACTTTTCCTGATTCTAAGTCATGCAATATCCCCGACTTCCTCCTGGTCTATGCACAGGTTTTGTATGAGCACAACTAAATGTTCTGGAATTTCCATTCTTTGCAATGTTATCCATAATGTGTTATAATCCACCTTGTAGAATGCTGTTGCATAGTCCATAAAACACAGGTAAGCATCTTTCTGGTATTCTCTGCTTTCAGCCAAGAACCATCTTACATCAGCAATGATATCCCTTCTTCTACCTCCTCTTCTGAATCTGGCTTGAATTTCTGGTAGTTCCCTGTCCATATACTGCAGCAACTGTGTTTAAATTATCTTCAGCAAAACTTTACTTGTGTGTGATATTAATGTCATTGTGTGATTATTTCTGCATTCTGTTGGATCATCCTTCTCTTTCCTTAATGCTTCCTGCATCGTTCAATATCTCGCCATAGAATCCTTCAATATTAAAACTCAAGTTCATTCAGCTTGAGAAAAGCCGAGCATGCTCTTCCCTTTTGATTTTCTAACTCCAGGTCTTTGCACATTTCATTATAATACTTTACTTTGTCTTCTCAAGCTGTCCTTTGAAATCTTTTGTTCAGGCCTTTTACATTAGCATTTCTTCTGTTAGCTTTAGCTACTCTATGTTCAAGAGTAAGTTTCAGAGTCTCTTCTGACATCTATTTTGATCTTTTCTTTCTTTCCTGTCTTTTAATGGCCTTTTGCTTTCTTCATGCATGATATCCTTGATGTCATCCCAGAACTCGTCTTGTGTTCAGTCTTTAATGTTCAGTGCTTCAAATCTACTCTTGAGATGGTCTCTAAATTCATGTGGGACATACTCACAGTCGTACTTCGGCTCTCGTGGACATGTTTTTATTTTCTTCAGCTTCAACTTGAACTTGCATAGGAGTAATTGATGGTCTGTTCAGTGGTCCACTCCTGGCCTTTTTCTAATTGATGATATTGAGCTTTCCCATCTTCTCTTTCCACAGATGTAGTTGATTTAATTCATGTGTATTCCATCCAATGAGGCACACGTGTATACTCACTGTTTACATTGTTGAAAAAAGGTATTTGCAATGAATAAGTCATTGGTCTTGCAAAATTCTATTATGCGTGTTTTCCAACTACTGATCTTTCTTCTTTATTTGCAACTTTCACATTCCAATCAACCGTAATGATCAATGCATCTTGATTGCACATTTGATCAATTTCAGACTGCAGAAGCTGGTAAAATAATAAGGTAAGCAGGATTAGTCCAAGGCTCATAGTGCAGCTCCACTGCATCAGGCCTCTGGGACACTGATATCTCTGGGTGTTGTCCCGTTTGAATGGTCCAAGATGATTCATGACTATATCTGTACTACAAATTGTTCAAAAGTATAGTAGACCATATGATTGTCTGATTCAATGTGGCCAATACCAGTCCATTTCAGCTTACTTATGCCTAAGATATCAGACTTCATGTGTTCCATTTCAATTTTTACAACTTTCAATTTTCCTAGATTCATCATACATTCTGCTTTCTGATTATTAATGGATGCTTGTAGCTATTTCTCGTTTTGAGTCGTGCTACATCAGCAAATGAAGGTCCTGAAAGCTTGACTCCATCCATGTCATTAAGGTCGACTCTACTTTGAGGAAGCAGCTCTTCCCTAGTCGCATTTTGAGTGCCTTCCAACCTGAGGGGCTCATCTTCTGGCATCGTATCAGACAATGTTCTGCTGCTATCCATAAGGTTTTCATTGGCTAACTTTTTTAGAAATACATAGCCACATCCTTCTTCCTGGTCTGTCTAAATCTGGAAGCTCCACTGAAACCTGTCCTCCATGGGTGACCCTGCTGGTATTTGAAATACCCGTAGCATAGCTTCCAGCATCACAGCAGCATGCAAGCCACCACAGTACAAACTGACAGAAAAGTGGTCATTTATTTTGCATATATATATATATATATATATATGCTTAGTTTCAAATACTTTCAAATACAGTTTCACATATTTTCACAGCTAAGTCTAGGACTACAAAGTAGACCAAAAGACTTTTTATTTTGACCCAATATACCTAAAGTTCATTGATTTCTATCTCTGCTGAACCTTGGAGGCAGTGTTATTTTGTAGCAAAACATCATTTGCTTTGGAGACAACCAAATTTTATTTCAGGCATTTCCTATCTCTGCGACTTCAGACAAGTAATTTAACTTGGTTTCTATTTTAGTAAAATGGGGATAATTATGTCCTTAACACAAGGATGCATTTAGGATTGAATGTCATAATGCACACAAGTTGCCAGACCACTGCTCAATAAATGTTAGCTCGTACTATAACTGCTTACAAACACAGTAAATGGAAAATCTTAAATTTATTAAGCACTTACTATGTTTTGTTTCTCACTTTATATTCACTCCCTACAATGACTCAATCGTAGGATAGAGAGAAATTGATTAAGTTTCCTAAGGTATAAAAGTAAGTAGTAAAGCTTGACTCCAATCCATATGTATATGATTCTAAACCCTATTCTCCATCCAATGTTCCACAAAATATCTTGCAGCAGCTTTTCAGATTAATTTGGAACTTTTGATAAATTATGTATCATATAATGAAAAAAATGGATTATTACTGAGGAGATTAATCTCTACTGCCAGGTCTGTTCCATGTTAGGGTATTTGTACCTGCTGATTCCTCTTCCTGTAATTCATACCCATCCTCACCCCTCCTTCCCAGTTAATTTCTCCTCATTCTTCAAATTTAAATCATTTCCTTAAGAAAGGTTTCTCTCAAATCTGAGAAAAGATTAGTTTCCCCAGTTACATGTTCTTTACTGCTGTCTATTTTTCGGTCATATTTTTAAAAACAGCTTTGTATATTTGTGTCATTGATTAGTGTATTTCCCTAACAGCCTAAGTTCTATGGTAAGAAACAACATGTCTGTTTTGCTCCCTGCCTGGCACCTGAGAAGCATTCAATTAACATTTGTTAAAGAATGAATTAGCAAAATAATTTTGTATATCCGAAACTGATGCTAAACTATAATATGATAACATCTGCCATGTCAAGCCTGCAATGTTCATGTGAGAATTACCGTATTTTTCTTCAAATAACATGCAGCTTCTACATTTGTTTCCCATGTCCTCCCTCCTTGAGGTATTTTCATAAGTGCTGCTATGCCAATGTTTTTTACACAGAAAAAAAAATTAGCATAGCCTGCCTATGAAAATACCTTGTGGGAGGAGGGTGCAATCGGCAAACAAACATAAAAGACATGCATTAATTATGTAAAAATACAGTAATTGAAATAATAGATATTATGACACTTTAATAACGGTATAGTACTGTATAAATACACTGTAAGAGATTTATATAATTAAATGATGAAGCTGTGGATTTTGTTCCACATGACATATTATTAGGTAACATAGGCCTTGCATTTTCTGTTTCATCAAATTATTTACTTGTGCTTGTTTGTATGTTCATTTCAAGTACTGAACAATTAAGCGGGATAGACTCTGCTTTATTTCCTTCTCATATTGTTTAATAAGTTGGTTTTACACTGCATTTGTATAGAATTTTTTGCTTATAGCCAAAGAAAGATAATAGATTTGAAATAATCTTAATTAAGATAGAGCTAATGACCTTTTATAAGTCACCGATGACAACTTTTAATTTTTAGTAAACAAGACAAACAATTTTGAGAATTAGTGAAAAGCTTCAGAATGCAATAATTCCCTCTAAACCTGTGTTTTGGAACTAAGTATGTGTGGCTCTCATTCCAGATGGTGACCTTTAATTTCAAAACTTCTGGGTTTATGCAATTTCAGCCTCTAAGAATTGCTGTCTACCAGCTGGTAGCAAGGCACCCTTACATAGTTAAAGACAGTCTAACTTCATTTATCACAGTTCCTAGGACTCTTATACATTATTTTATTCATCTGTCCGTCACCAACTATTTAAGTATACCTACTTTGTTCCAAGCATAGTTTTAGTCACTGGCCACGCAGCAGTAAATTATACACAGTCCCCGCTGTCAGGGTACTTCAATTTATTGTGGGAGACACAAAATAAACACATAAAGGGAAAGAATACATAATATCACAAATATAACTCCAGAAAGTAGTACGTTCTTTGAACAAAATTAAGTGGGACAGAGAATGAATGATGAGAGGATAAAATTTCTGCAAAGAAGATACAAAGGAAGAAGCCATGTGGAGTTTAAAGCAAAGTGCACTCTAGCATATATTAAAAAAGTCAGTAAACAGCCATTTTGGAAAATGATATGGCGTTTCCTCAGAAA
>NW_004444164.1:3016238-3022572 GCF_000243295.1 Trichechus manatus latirostris | reverse complement strand
GTCAGTAAATGATTGCGAAGTGTGCTAAGGGATGATGCGTGTATACATTGCATGAGACAATGACTGTAAAGAAATGGATAGGCAAGTTACGTTCAAGAGAATATTGCAATATTTGGAGTCAGTTAGAAAGCTATACAAATAACATTGAAATCTCAGCTTCTTCCTCTGTAAAATATGAATAATAGCTGAATTCGTAGTATTGTTGTGATGTATATAAAGCAGTTAAAACAATAACATATATAGTAAGTGCTTAATGAATATTATCTCATTCCCTTTGTTTAGGTTTACTATAGTAGAATGTCTCTTCTGATACAAATATTGAGTGTTCTTCTAAGAGAAAAAATGTAAAGAATATAAATTGAATTCATGACTGCAGTTTTTTTAAATATCTTAACCATCATAAATAAATTAGAAGTGAGAAATTGTTTCTAAAATTTTGTAAGAAGAGTATTGGTTGAGGAGGTGACTGTTTTTTTATTTACCTAGTCTTCTGGTGTTTCCCCTCTGGGTTCCAACTTTTTGAGCAGTACGCTTAAACAATGATACATTGCTTTATTCAATCAATGAAAACAAGGGTGTATAGTTTTAAATTGGTCCCAGTGGAACTAATAATAGAGTCATTGGGAAATGTGCCACCAAAACACAGAAAAGTAATTCTTTGGCCATAGCTATGATTCTAGGTAACTTGTTTGGGTCTAGCATGCTTACTTATTAATATACATGCACACAAAGACATACACACACACACATACACATATACAATGCACACACGTTTGAATGAGTATTTAAGACTGATTAATAATGCTGTCTAGGGATTTGTTTTACAGCATAACTGAATGCCTTCTTATTTATATTTAGTAATTTCTATGTGTACATAGAAAGAAATCCTGGATTTGTGTGTGTGTTTATATATGTGTACATATAAATATGGATATAGATAGATAAAGATATATGTAAAAGATAAATCTATTTAAGGTAAGCTGGACAACAAACATGGAAGACTGGAGAAGAATCCATGCCTTTGAATTATGGTGTTGGCAAAGAATATTGAATATACTGTCGACTGCCAGAAGAACAAACAAATCTGTCTTAGAAGAAGTATAGCCAGAATGCTCATTAGAGCAAGAATGGCAAGACTTGGTCTCATATACTTTGGACATGTTATCAGGAGGGACTAGTCCCTGGAGAAGGACATCACGCTTGTTGAAATAGAGTGTCAGTAAAAGGAGGAAGACCCTCAATGAGATGGATTGACACAGTGGCTGCAACAATGTCTTCAAGCATAGCAGTGATTGTGAGGATGGCACAGGACTGGACAGTATTTTGTTCTGTTGTACATAGGGTCGCTATGAGTCAGAATCAACTTAACGACACCTACCAACAACATCAACGACTTCACATAAATTTAAATAAACACACCAAACATTACTTAGTTAGATGTATGAACACACATTTGCTATTTTAGCAGAATATTAGTTAATATTCTGTTAGTCTTCAGTGTGGGTAAAATGTAGCCAAATTAGTATTTCAGCCTCTGTCACTGTCTGGTTGGCATAACCTAACATAAAACGATGAGTGTGAAGACCTTTATAAAAAGCTGAAAAAGCAAAACAAAATATAACATTCTAATAGTGTAAACATCTACATTCATGTTAATATTTGTGGTCAATATTTTAAAAATTCACAATGTATAGTCATGATTTTCTAATAGCAATAGCTTTTTCTTTCCTCTCCAGAAAAAATAATGATTTTTCAAAATAAGAAAGGAAAGAAAGTTAAAAAACAAAATCTTTCAGAAGTAGTGCTGCAACAATGGCTTAGTTTGCCAGACGTTTTCTGGTTAAGGGCTAAAGCAATCAAATAAACAGTTCAGAAGACTGATGCCTCCCTGTGGAAATGCCATTGTATTCCACGTAGAAAAATATCTTGTCTGTTTCTATCATTAAAGCCAGTCCTCATGATTGATATTTGATTAAAAAGGAAAATATCAATCACAAGAACTACAATGAGAATTAAATATTGTAAAGAAATTCATGTATATTTTTATAAAGAAAAACCCACAATGAATGTGAAACAAGTATTTTTCTCAACTACACTATTACTATGCTTATCACAGCCCAGGAGAAAAGAGAGGTTGTATTAGAAACTCACAGACATAAAAGCAAGCACTCTTTGTACACCAGAGTTCATGCAGAATTGACGACCTTATTATGTAGAACCTATGTCCATCAGATGTTTGACATCTCTAATATCCACAGTGAATTAAATTTTTTTTTTTACCAAAATAGTACTGCTTAAGATTTCAAATGGAAAATCTGTAAATTCACGCAATTGTTTTGGCATTCAGTGGGCCTAACTTTTCCATGTGTGAACTCATAAAAGAACTCCAGTTTTATTACTGAAAACCAAAGACAGAGAAATGTTAGTTTTCCTCTTTTTTAAAATAAACCAAATGAAATTCTTGTTAATAATGGAAAAAGGTTTTTCTCTGTGAAATCCAAGAGAGGCATGGTATCTATTCTTATATTATATGCTTGTATTAAATTTAATTATACCTGTTGAAGTATAAATGGAAAATAATTCATGAAAATAATTAAGAATATGAAATAACAATTATGAGAAAAACAGAAGGAAATAATGTTTTAATAACAAAATTTCCATATTCACATTATAATAGTCACATTAGTAGTGGTGGCTCTCATTATCCTTTTTTAAATTACTCACCCCATATATGACCCTTTTATCCTCATCAGTAAAGACGCTTGACTTAATATCTTATGAAAGAATGCAGTGTTCTATGCTTGCTTTAATCTACTTTTGATCCTGAATATTTAGTCTTGCATATTTATAATGCACATATATGGTAGAAGAATTGTATGGTCCTTAAATTTCTGTATTTTTATATTCTTGCTGATTATTAAAATAATACATGTCCATCATTAGAAAATTGTAGAAGTGCAATAGAAATAAGAAAAACAAAAGAAAAAATTGTCGACTCAACTATCTGATATTTTAATGTAGTTTAATTATATTAAATATAAAACCCAAACTGAACCCACTATTGTCAACTACATTCCAATTCATAGTGACCCTATAGGACAGAGTAGAACTGTCCCATAGGGTTTCCAAAGCTGTAAATCTTTACGGAAGCAGGTAGCCACATTTTTCTCTTATGGAGTGGCTGGTGAATTCAAAACACCAACATTTTGGTTAGCATCTGAGCGCTTTAACCACTGTGTCACCAGAGCTCCTTAAAATAAATATAGTCAATTTTAATAATTATAAATATTAAGACTGTTGAGACTGTGTGTGTGTGTGTGTGTATATCATTGTATTTTGCCTTCTTAAGTTATTATAACATAAAAACCAATCGCATTTCATCAGAAAGTTTAGCATTTGTCTAGCATAAGTAACACTTAAAAAAAAAAGACATCCACAACGACTCAAACAGAATTGAAGTTTATTTTTCTCTCACATAACAGTGTGAGGTAAATATTCATATGTTGAGGGTGGTCTTCTCCTGAGGTGATTCAGGAATCCATGTTCCTTTCCTTCTGCTGTTCCCTAGAGACTCAATGCTAAAGCATCTTGCTGGTTGATCGGGAAGGAAACACACAGAATGTACAACTAATTCTTAACAGCCGGAGCCTGGAAAATACACATCACTTCCATCTGTATTCCATTGGCAAGAACTATTCTTTGGTGTGAACTTAGTGAAACAAGAGCACAAATATAGCTGCCTCTGCCACAAACATCCCTATTGTCCCGAAATATCAACATGCAGTCATCATTTCAAACATATAACGTGCTCTGTCCCTCCCCAGGTGATAAAATCTAATATCTCTATCAATTACTGATCCATCTCAAAGCCTAGGATCTCTGGTTGTTACATCGTCTTCTCCATCATATCCAGATGTGGCCTCTTATGGTTTGACAATCTGTAAACATAAAGACAGATTATCTATCCCTCATCTTCTTCCCACTCATACACACATCCAATACACAATGATAGAGGAGGGAAAAACTAACAACATTATTATTATTATTTTTTTAGAGAAGGGATATAGGGAAACACAAAGCAGTTATGAACAATCATTTCAATGCTGAACTATTGTATTTCCATTGATTAAAACAAAATTCTATTTCTATTTGCACAGTTGTATTTTTTTTTTGCCATTCTCATTCAGAGCATAGCTTCAGTGACTCATATTATATATTTTAACCACGATAACAAACTTCTCTTTTAGAAAGAGAACTGGAAGCTAGTTATTTGAGAAATATCTGTCATACACAAGCATTTTAGCACAAAACTCATGAGCCCAAATAATATAATCCTTTATAGCCACAAACTTACTTTTACACTTTCTGATATAGGCAAAATAAACATATTTTAAACATAATACAAACATATAATTATTCTATTAAAAAGAAGAAGAAAAGACATATATGTTAAAATTATATTTGATAACCATGTTTCAGTATGTAGAGATTTGTGCACTAAAAAAAAATATACGCCCCGACACACTCAGTGTATAATGGTGAGGCATTAAAAACAAAACCCAAAAAACTTTGTACATGTTTCTGTGATTATTATTCGCTTTCACTGCATGCCCTTAAAGCTACATTCTTAATTCTTTCTGAGCAGACTTCACTCTATTTTAGGTGTATCAGACTACCATGGCATAATGCCATTACAATTCATAAAAGTCCTTTCCTTGAGAGTGTCTAGCTGAGAATATTGTAAATCTTTCAGCAGTCTTAACAAAGGTGAAGGGTATGAATTTCTGGCTAAGTTATCAGTTTCTGTGTTACAAATCATCCCAATGATTTATTATTTTTCACAATTTTGTGTTTTGGCTGTGTTTAGTTAGCTGTTTTCTTCTGCTCCATGTGAGATTGTCTCGGATCACTCATTAGGCTATATTTAACTGGAAACCTGGCTGGAGCTTGAGTGTACAAGATGGCTTCGTTCACTTCTGGTACCCAGGCCAGGATGGCTGGAATAAATGTGGCTTGGGACTTCTCTTTCTGTTTTAAATGTTGGCTCATGGCTCCAAGATAGCAAAAGTAGAAACTATCTGACTTCAGATGGCGTTTGGCCTGGAATTGATGAACTATCACTTTTGGCAAAAGGAAGTCACAAGGAGAGCCCAGATTTAAGAGGATGGTAAAAGGACTCCATCTCTTAAAAGCTGACATGGCATAAGGGTATAGGACAGAGAGAATTATTGGTGACCAACACTACACAGATAAACAGACAACAAACAAACCAAATAGTATCTCTCACCTGATTGAAAATTGTTTTCAGTTGCTGCCGAATTGGGTCCAACTCATGGTGACCCTATATATAACAGAATAAAACATTTTCCAGTCCTGTGCCAACTTCACAATCATTGGTATGCTTGAGTCCATTGTTGCAGCTACTGTGTATCTGGAGCTTCCTTCCAACCTAGGGGGCTCATCTTCATGCACTGCACTGGACAATGTTATGTTGTGATCCATAGAGTTTTCATTGGCGAAGTTTTGGAAGTAGATTGCCAGGCCTTTCTAGTCGATGTTAGTCTGGAAGTTCCACTGAAACCTGTTTACCATGGTACCCTGCTGATATTTAAAATTCTGGTGGCAAAGCATCCAGTGTCATAGCAATACAAAACACAAGCCACCACAGATGACAAACTGATAGACAGGTAATTGTGATCAAGAAAAAAAAAAAAAAATATATATACATATCACCAAACAGGCAGAAAGAAAAATCTAATTTCCAAATACCACTGCCACCAATGGGGAGGCCATGTATGGGCTGGAATCAGAACTTTGTTGTTGCTGGTTGCCATCGAGTTGATTCCGACTCATGTTTCATGGGGTTTCAAGGTGAACTTGACCAAACAACAGAAACACAAACAAAAATACAGAATCAGAAGAAAAAAAGAGAAACAGAGAGGCAGCAAAAGTAAAACTCTATTGCTGCTTATGATTAGGAGCCAAAAAAAGATATGCCTGGACTTACACAGTCCATGAGATGCACTTTTTGGGTAGCACGGGTTTAATGGGCTCCAGAAGATGAGTCCACTTGGACATCTTACTGTCAAAGGATAATTTTTTAAAAGTTACTATTACACATATAAATAGAGTAAGGGTGTGTCAAAGATTTATTTAATTCATAAATGAGGGAACCAATAACATGGTAAGTCTGGTTCTGGTCTTACAGTTTCTTTTCATTATATAAATGAAGACTCTGTACTTAGAGAAGTTATTTGCTGAAAACCACATGGGCAATGTGTTAGAAAGGGAACAAGATCTAGGACAAAGTCTCATTTCACTACACAGTCTCCCA
>NW_004444164.1:2966788-2991915 GCF_000243295.1 Trichechus manatus latirostris | reverse complement strand
TATATATACACACACACGCACAACCTTGCTAAACATCATCGCATATACACATACTTGCTAAACTCACTAGTTCTAGTTGATTTTTTGTAGATTCCAGCTAATTTTCTGCATAAATAATTATGTTATTTGTGAATATAGAAAATTTTTATTCCTCTCTTTCCAATCTGAATGCCTTTAAATCTTTTTCTTGCTTTATTGCATTGCCTAGGTTTTCCAGTATAATGCTAAACAGAAGTTGTGAGAGCAGATATCCCTGAATTGGTCTTGATCTTAGGGAAAATTTTTCAGTATTTCATCATTATGTATGGAGTTAGCTCAGGGTGTTTCGCGGATGTCATTTATCAGTCTAATGCTAAACTTGGTCAAATGCTTTTCTTGTGCCTATTGAGATGATCATTTTGTTTTATTATGGTGAATTACATTAATAATGTAATGAAATGTTAAATAATTCCTGCATTTTTTGGATAAACCCCAATTGTTCATGATGTATTATCTCTTTTATATACTGCTGGATTCTAATGGCTAAAATTTTGTTTAGAATTTTTAGGTCTATGTTCACGAGAGATATTGGCTTGTAGTTTTCTTTACTTTTAATATATTTTTTTTGTGTTAATAATAGTATAATGTTGGCTTCATAAAATGAATTAGGAACTGTTTCTTCTTCCATATTCTGGAAGAGTTTGTGTAGAACTGGTAGTAGTTCTTCCATAAATATACTTAAATAAGCTTCCTCTTGCTTTAATTAGCTAGAGCAGAATTTTGTTTTCTGCAATTTAACCATGATCAATTTAAAAAACATGATTAATATATCAGCTATCATACATATTCACATATTACTGGTAGGCTTTATGTAACTTGTTTTTCTAGTATTTATTAAAGTTCTAGGTACATGGCGATTCTTAATATTATATAGATATATAAATAAAAATACATCTCTAAGCAACCTAATATCATAGTCATGTAAATATTTTCTATTTCAAAATATTCCCTTATATGTTAGTATAAAAATAGCAACAAAAAAGTATGCTAGACGTTAAACTTGAAAAAGTTTTATGAAGAAATATGAAAGATGAACTCCTGGCATTTAAAGTATAAAATTTATACAGATATTCCTTTGAAGAAGGCAAAAACTACGTAGTATATGCCTTGTTTCATGAAAGGTTTACATGATGTCAACCTTGTGGCAATGAAAATAAGCACAGTTGCTCTAGCTGATCTCCCTCTATGTTTATTTACTGTTTCTAAATATATTTTCCTGCCAACTTCCAAAGAGTTTCTAGCCCTAAGCTTTCCTATTGACCATCACTGGTTCAGCTTAAAAGCTGTTCTTCAACTCAGTATGGATAAACATTGGAAAGAAAGTGAGAATCTATGAAGATAAAAATTTAAAATGTTATCCACAGGCAGTCATAGCTTGACCATTATTTCACTTCTACCTAACAGTTATCACTCTATTATCCATCAGGACGATGGGTTCTCCTTACACTTAAGCAGAGCTTTCAACCTAGTTTTACCTGAAGGAGGTGGCATAATGGTTAGTTCAAATCTGAAATCTACCATTTATTAAGTAAGTAATCATGAGTAATTTACTTAACTGCTCAGAGCCTGAATTTCTGCACTGATTAATTATCTAAGTTGCTAAGCTGCTAGGATGGGGATTCAACCCAGTGTTGTCAACTACTCCATGGCTGCTATGTCCGTCTAGTCTGATTGAGTGGCACACATGAGACCCTTGCAAAATGTTGGCAAATGAAAGCTTTTTTTTATTTACAGAAAGCAGCTTACTTTTATTTTTAGGTAACATTGACCAAAATAGCCATCCTGAAGCTAAAATCAAAGATCAAAATAACCATTCAGAATTCCTCGCACAGCTACCTTTTCTCCTCCAAATCCCAATGCTTCCCTGAGTCAAGAGTCATTGCATTGGATCTCACTTCTATTGACACCAATTTGTGGTATAAAACTAGTCCAGGGAAATCTTAGCTTCTCTTCCCCATCAGTTCAGACCCCAGCTTCTCCATTCAGCCCTTTGTCTTACCGAGGACTGGTCAGCAGGTGCTAACCACAAGTTAAAGAGTTCATATGACCCACCTCTCTTCAGACCAGTCACAAATTAAGGAGTTCATATGACTCCCTCCACTTTAGATTAGCTGGCCCCACTATTCTCTTAGGTTTGATAATTTGTTGCAAAGACTAACCATCTGCTGGAAAAGGGCTATCTTTATAGTCACAAAAGGGATTTACAAGACTATATGCACCAGCACCTAACAACAACAACAACATGCACAGGCAAAATAAGGAGGAGTTTCCACTCAAAGCTTCATGTTACTAGGGCTGTGTAATCCTTCCACATGCATCATCAATCCACAAGCAACAAAGAATTTCTTTATCCCAGACCTTCATTGCCTTATGCATACATAGTCAATGATTAGGGCCCCATTGCATATGCATGATCAGTGGGATCAATGCATATGTGTGATTGATTGCATCATACATACTTCCTTCTTGAAGTTATTTGCCAGGTGTGGCTTAAGGGTCCCACTACATATGCACTTAAAGACCTCTCAACTGCTGGCAAATTCCAAATGTTATTTTCAGGGAACTAGAGATAGATCAAACCAAGTTCTTTATCTCACATCTTCTGTATCTATTAATACCTATTAATAGGAACAATAGGGTTATCCTCATAGGCTAAATCTCATAAACAAACCTCATCTTTATGGACTGAATTATGTCCTCCAAAAAGATATGTTGAAATCCTAACCTTTCTACCTGTGAATGTGAACTTGTTTTGGGAAATAAGGTATTTCTTTTGTTATGTTAATGAGTCATATTGAATTAGGGTGGGTAGGATTAAGGTAAGTACTAAGCTTAATTCATCCTGTCAGAATGGTGTTTTATAAAAAACGGAAAAAAGACACTGAGACACACAGGGAAAAGAGACCGTGTGAGGATTTGTCTGTAAGTCAACGAATGTCAAGAATACTCAGGGGTACCCAAAAGGAAAGACACCCCACCTGTTTTCCCCTCTTCTTGGAGCCAAAGCTCTGATTTTGATTTATACCCTCCAAAACTATGAAACAATAAATTTCTGTTCTTTAAAGCCACCCACTTGTTTTCTTACGGCAGCAGTGAAAAACTAAGATAGACATGAAGATTAAATATAATTTATTTTCTCCTAATGCACTTAGCCTAGTGCTTGTCAATAAGGATATATTCAACAAAGCCTAATTTTTAAAAATTATTGAGGAGGACTTTTGGGACTTCTCATTTAAAACAATTCCATCATAGGCCTACAAGAGTTTCCAATGAACAGTTTTAGCAAAGGTCTATAACGGCTATCTTAAGAAGAGGTACATTTAAATTTAATTTAGACATAAAGTTATAAAAAATTAGTTAACTAAACTGTTGGCAAGGTTTTATCTAAATTCTTATGTCAAAGGACGCAATATTCACCTTGCAGAAAACCATGACTTTATGGTCAAATCTGTTGCTGTTGAGTCAATTTTGACTCATGGCAACCCCATATGTGACAGAGTAGAACTCCATCTGAAAGGGGCTGTGTGGGCATTTCACATTTATTGTCAGCTGTGTAGGCCTAGCGTCTCGCGTATTACGGTATTGTTAATGCATAGCTTGCATAGTTCACTTCTGAATGTTCTTACGATTCTGATTTATCTTCCTTCTCTCTTCCCTCCTGCTTTCCCATAATTTTATAAAAGTTTAAAATTAACCTAACTTCCTCTTTGGGAGGTAGAACAACAAGCGATAAAATCTGAAAGTGGGACGACTGAACAAAGGAACCATCTTGGGACTGAAACCAGGATGGCATCAGAGGATCTTCAAGAATACCCACAGAAGGTCACCATGTCTGGACTGAAGTCATTGTGCTCACCTCAAAGGGTAACTAACATTCCACAGATTCTTTGGACCCTGACCTTGTCCTCATAAAATCCTCTGATGGGCCTCCGGAGGGGGAGGCAGATTTTGGAGGAGTTCATTGCCCTCTATCTCCTGTGTATTGATACACAATAAAACACTCTTGCTGCTCACCTCACCCCTGTCTCAGTATTGGCTTTTGAAGCAGGTGGCTCAGACCTGCATTTTGTGGTAACAAATTTGGTGGCCCATACAGGGACCCAGCCGCCTGAGACGCGGCAGCCCTAAGGCGGAGCCTGGGGCTGATGGGTCCTCCAGACAAGTGGCTGCAAGAGGCTGCATTTACCTCTGGGAGGAGCCATTGGCCAGCCCCGAGCCTGCCATAGCACCGCCAGTCCCCAACCGCACAGAAAGAGGGGAGTGAAAGAAAGCAAGACTGGCACAGGAGGGATCCCAAGGTGATTCTGCTCCCTATCGTGCTCAGGGCCAGGGTGGGTAGGGCAGGTGTCCAGGTTGCCGGAGCAGGACCTGAGCCCTTGGTTTCTGAGGTGGGCAGTGCCTCCGATGACCGATCCCCGTGAAAAGGATTGCAAGAAAGGACTCGTGGTGACTCTAGAGTCTTGGTTTCAGAGTGTGTGAGTCCTCCTGGGATTGTCTGGGAGGTTGAGGTCACCAAGATCACCTCTATCACCCGAAAAGGCTGTCTGAGAGGTTGAGGCTGCCAAGATTACCTCTGTCACTCTTTCAGAGACTTGTTTGTCTGTAGTGTAGTGCGTGATTCCCTCGGAGAGTGTTCGAGAGGTTGAAGCTGCTAAAGCTGCTTTCTGGCGTAGGGCTAGCCAAGTGTGAGATTGAAGGATTCACGACAGTTTGTGTTTGTTTGCTGTTTGTGCGTATGTGTATTTGTCCCTGTGAAGTCCCAGTGTTCTTGTGTTGTCATTGCATTAACCCTTACCTGTATGAAATCTGACGCCAAATTTGTGAATATTTTTGGTTCCAGTTTTTTTAGTTCCGAGAAAAACATCTCCAAGGAGGTTGGGAGCCCAGAATAGGAAGTAACCTAAGCTAGATATTATATGAAATGTGTTTTATCAAAAGAAAAAGAATAATTTTGTCTTAAAGTAAAAGTAACAGTTCCAGAATAGTAAAAAAGAAAGAAATTAGTTACTTTTTTGCCCTTCAAAATGCCTAGGTCAACTTAAACATATATACATGTCTTCCATGAGTAAAGAGAGTGAGGGCGGGGCAAGATCAGGCCTTCTCAGCCCCCAGCCCCCAGTCTCCAAGTTCGTATAGCTCCAGGGAAGTTTTGAAAGACTTTTTCCACCTAGGTGGAGACCCTTTTAAGACAAAAGATTAGAAAAATGCTGCTTTGCTATAGTTATCAGAAATTCGGTAGATCCCAGTCATAAAAGAACTGTAAACAAATTCTCTGTATTATAGGGAAACTCTAAGAACTTAAAAAAGAAATCACAAAGAGACACACCTGAAATGGCCTGGAAGAAGGTTACCAGCAGTAACCAGAGACTTAAGGTTATATCCATATCAATGAATTGGTCAATTGAGCAGAGACTTTGTGATTTCCAAAGCCAGGTGATAAAATCTTTAAGGGTTAAAATTAGATTGGGAAACATACGAGCAATAGTAAAAGTTAAGTGAAAATTAGAATATTTAAACAGACTTTCTTTCAACTAGAGTTATGTTTTATTATATACAGTCTTAAGACAATTCCCAAGACATTTTATGTAATTTATTGATATTACATTGAGTTAATAGATATTTGTCATAATTTAAGCTTATATACTTTGGTTTTTTATGCCACAAGAGGAAGAATGTATATATATTTAAGTCTACTAATGAGTGTGTTCATTTTTGCCATTTTAAAAGAATGCACTATAATGGGTATGCAACAAAGACATTTAAGAGTTTATTGAAAAATAAATTTATTTGATATGGTCAAAAGTTTTATCTATCTGACTAAATTTTAATGGTTTAATTTATAATTTATGAGATTTTTACAAGCTTTAATGTTAAATAGCTTATAAAACAAAGAAGCGAGTTTCTTGCTGTTAAAATAACAAAATTTTCTTTGATTTCTGAGTTGAAGGGTTAATTTATTCTTTGTGTAATCTGCCTCAAAGACAAATGTTCAGTTTCTCATTAGAATAAGATTCCTGAGTCGAAAACTAAGCCACATGGCTTTAGGAAAAAAAAAAAAAAGCTAAGGTTTTTACCTTTATGATCTTTGGTTAAATAACTTAAGTATTGTTTCACAGTGACCCATAATCAACTCCTGACAACTCTGAAACTTCATGGAAAGCCATAAAAAATATGTTATAAAAGAAAAGTGCTAAAGAGGTTTATTTAACATGTTATAAATTATACAGAAAGTGTTGTCAAAATCAAGAGACATGCCTGATTCTCACTGGGTTACAATTTATATGTCAGTATTTCCTCTTATATTTTTATCTGGTATTAGACAGCAAATACATAATATTATGTTATAATTTTATTATTATCTCTTTATTATTAACTTGGTCACAAATTTATTTTTTTGAATCTAGCATTATCAAGGCCAATAGTTTGAGGAATTCACATCATTTACCTATCAACTTTTTTTTTATTACTACTCGGCTATTTAGAGACATGGTATATTCTTAATATATCCTGACTATATGGTATTTTGTCTCAAGATTATTATGTATTATATCTAAAGTTCTTTAAAAGTACAGTTAGTGGTTTTATTTAGAACTATTTTATCTAAAGTTTTTTTTTTTTTAAACTGATTTTGTTTGACCTTTACTTTGAGCTTATAATTAATTTCTATCAGGTCTTTCACTATAAGAGTATTATTTTTGTAAGTTAAGCATGGCCATATTAAGTTTTGTCATCTGCAGATAAGTTTTTACTTTGCTGATTTGCTGAAAATGTTTGATCAAAATATCTCAACAAAAAGTCGAACTATATTGGACTTATGAAAAGGACTGTGCCTAGACTCAATCAAGATTTCTAGAACTCTTATGCAGAAGCTGATGAGTTTGTAGACTGCTGCTGATCCAGAATCATGTGGAACAGAAATTGACTATATAAGACTGAGTAAACAAAAGGATACTATGGGTTTTATATGGAAATATTGCTGATATTTTAAGGTCCTACTTTCTGGATATAAGAAACCATTTTCCTTCCTCCTAAATTATCTCACTAATGGGTTTAGATATTGTAACTCTTGAATTAGAAGTTCCTGTTGGTAAACTTAGCAAAGTTGTAAATATCATAATCAGAGAAGTGTCTGAAATTTGAGCTATGATTTTACAAAATAGAATAGTATTAGCCTTCCTGTTAGCCTCTCAAGAAAGAGATTGTGCCTTAATACATAAATGTTGCTGTATTTATATTTACTCTCAGTCTGCGGTTTTGCAGAATGTGGTTGCTGTTGAGGCACGTAAAAAAGTAGTTACTGATGCTGCTTATGCAAAAACAAACATCTATTATGGGGGGAGACCCATCTATCCCAGCCAGATCTCCTCTAGTCTGCACTCTAGCAAACTGGAACAGCTATAGCTATGAACCTATGACAAGAAAGAAGATGATATGCTTATGTAACAATGTATGGTCCCAATACCAGCTGGGGGACCAGGAACATTGGCCCCAAAATCGGTCTTTGGCTTACGGCACGATTTTTCAGCTTGACTTGTTTTGTAAAAGACAAAAAAAAATGGGACAAATTTCCATATATGCGAGCTTTCATGTCTGTCTATGAAACTTTGAATCCCTATAACCAGGTTCTTTTCCAGGAAAAGTCAAAAGCAAAAGTGCTTCCTGAAGCCTCACCAGAGGATCCCCTCTTATAAGGAATAGCCCCATAACTGCTTCAGCTCTCCCTCCCCTATATAGGGAAGGTGTGGTAGAAGCCAACAGGTTGCATTGAGGAATGACGGCAGAATCCCCCACAGGAAGGGTTGAGCCTGACTCTAGTTCAGCCAGCTTGGGAGAAACTGACAAGGAAGTGGTCATGGTTTGAATTATGTCCCCCCAAAAATGTGTGTATCAATTTTGCTAGGCCATGACTCCTGGTACTGTGTGATTTTCCTGTATGTTGTAAACCTGCCTCTATGATGTTAATGAGGGAGGATGAGTGGCAGTTGTGTTAGTAAGGCAGGACCTGATCTACAAGACTGGATTGTGCCCTGAGGCAATCTCTTGACATATAAAAGACAGAAGTGAGCAGAGAGACAGGGGGACCTCATACCATCAGGAAAGCAGTGCCGGGAGCAGAGCGCGTCCTTTGGACTGGGGTCCCTGCGCCGAGAAGCTCCTAGTCCAGGAGAACACTGATGAGAAGGTCGAGACAGAGAAACCCTTCCCCTGGAGCTGACACCCTGAATTTGGACCTTTAGCCTACTTTACTGTAAGGAAATAAATTTCTCTTTGTTAAAGCCATCCACTTGTGATATTTCTGTTGTAGCAGCACTAGATAACTAAGACAGAAGGGAATCGAGAAGTAAGAGTCCGACTTCATCAGGTATGGTGTCCCCACCCCACACCCACCAGGATACTGTTTTCTATGAGGGTGCTGCCGGGGCTCGGTCAGGGCAATTTCCTCTGAGAGAAGTTCCAGCCAGAGGAGGAATGATGTTAGCGCACACTCGTTTCTCTACCTCCGACTTGTAAAACTGGAAGAATCACAATCCTCCTTATTGGAGCAATCCAAATAGAATGGCAGTAGTTTTCTATATGAAGGATACCACAAGGCAGGATATGCAGTGGTGACATGAACTGAAGTTTTAGAGGCAGCTCCACTTCCTGCTGGGACTTCAGCTCAAAAGGCCAAACTCATAGCCCTCGGGCAGGCCCTGCAACTAGGAGCAGGAAGATGCATAACTGTGTATACTGATAGTAAATATGCCCATCTGGTCCTTCACTCACACAGTACCTTGTGGAAAGAGAGGAGACTTCTGACATCTGCCAACAAAGAAATAAAACGTGTACCAGAAATCCTGTAACTCCTGACAGCAGTTAATGATCTCCTTCAGGTGACAGTGGTGTATTGTCCTGGACAGCAGGGGGGGGCAATCTCCTGACGCAATAGGGAACCAGAAGGCAAATGTAGAAGCAAGGAAGGCTGCAATGTGAGGAGATGGGAGAGGGACAGAGATAGCCTTGATCCCTCATCTAGACCCTGCTGACCTCCCCAGACCTGTCTACACCACTCAGGACTTGGATAGGGCTAAAGAATGGGATTATCACCCCACTGCTCAGTTGAAGTGGCTGCTGAACTCTGAAGGGAAAGTGTTGTTACCAGAAGCTCAAGTATATGGTGTAGTGTCAGCTCTACATGAAGGGACTCACTCTGGAGAAGACGCCAGTCTCAAATGGCTCCAGCAGGTGGCCACTGGACTAAATCTCTTAAAAAACATCTCAGGATGCTACAAAAAGTGTCATCTGTATGCAAGAAACAATCTGAAAACTGTGCCCCACCCAGTGGAACCGGAAGTCCAGCACCGGGGAACCAACATGGGAGAAGACTGGCAAGTAGATTTCACAGTAACGCCCTGGACACCTGGAAATTTTAGATATCTGCTGGCTTTTGTGGATACCTACTTAGGGTGGGTAGAGGCTTTCCTTTGTCAAACTGAGCGAGCCTAAGAAGTGACCAAGGCATTACTCAAAGTAATCATATCCCATTTTGGTCTTCCAATCTCAGTCCATAATGACAATGGGGAAGCTTTTATGGCAACAGTCACCCAAGAAGTCAATAAGGCTTTAAATATAAATTGGAAATTACACTCAGCCTGGAGACCACAATCAACTGGAAAGACTGAAAAGAGGAAGCATAATCTGAAAAAGTCCTTGGCAAAACTTTACCAAGAGACAAACTCCACTTGGATACAAGTTTTGCCCATTGCCCTGCTCAGAATCCGGGTAGGCCCTTGAAGTGGGCTCAAATCAAGGCCTTACAAATTAATATATGGGAGACCATTCCTGAAAAAGTCGATTTTCCCCACCTCAGTAATGACTGAGGTGGAGAAAAGAGACTGGGTCCGTTCTCTGGGAGCCGTCATAAACGGTTAATCAGTATGCTTCTTCTTGTTTGTCTTTTCATCTGACACTCTCCTCCACAGGTTCCAACCCAGAGATAGGGTCCTGTTGAAAATCTGGAAGAATCAACACCTGGAAGATCAACTGGCCCCTCAGTGGGAGAGACCTTTTGAAATTCTCCTGACCACCCACTCGTCTCTGAAATTAGCAGGAATAGCAGCGTGGGTGCATCATTCAAGAGTAAAAGCAGCCCCGCCAAAAGAAGAGAAAGAAACAGAAAACAAAGAGCCACTATACTTTTGTACTCCAATTCAAGGCCTGAAATACAAGTTCCAAAAGCTTACAGTACAATGATTTTGACCTTATTTCCCTCTATCTTTCTATGTTTTCAGGAGACCTGGACAGAAAAGACGCCAGTGATCCTACAGGAAAAGGGGACACTGACCCTGCAAGTTGGGGACACTCTGACCCTCCCATGTGTAGTCTCAACCCTAACTCCAGGAGGTCCAGTTAAGTGGGCCCTAAAAGAGCTCAAAAAAGGAACTTAAGAATAGTGATTATTCTAGTTTGTTTTTTTTCCCCTGTTTTATGAGAATATTAGCAAAAGGAACAACAGCTACTCTTAAGGCTAGAAACATTTTTACCCTGGTAAGTTGGGACGCCCCTTTTCCAGGCTCTGGAGATGCATGTGATCTAATTCCCTGAGATGCAGCCAACTTCTACTTTAACTCACCCCACCTACAGCCCCTAGTAGATACCTGGAGGTTTCTCACCCCAACCGACACCCCTAATCAGCAGAAAGTAGAGAAGAAGCTGTGCCCTGTTGTCCATGATTGAGAAACTTCCAATAAAACAGGTGACTGAAAGGGGCTGTGTGGGAATTTCACATTTATTGTCAGCTGTGTAGGCCTAGTGTCTCAGGTATTGTGGTATTGTTAATGCATATCTTGCATGGTTCACTTCTGAATGTTCTTATGGTTCTGATTTATTTTCCTTCTCTCTTCCCTCCTGTTTTCCCATGATTTTTTAAAAGTTTAAAATTAACCTATGTTCCTCTTTGGGAGGTAGGACAACAAGTGATAAAATCCGAAGGCAAGACAACTGAACAAGGGAATCATCTTGTGACTGAAACCAGGATAGCGTCAAAGGATCTTCAAGAATACCCGCAGAAGGTCAACATGTCTGGAATGAGGTCATGAGGTCATTATGCCCCCCTCAAAGGGGAACTACCATTCCACAGATTCTTTGGACCCTGACTCTGTCCCTATAAAATCCTCTCATCAGCCTCCAGAGGGGGGAGGCAGATTTTGGAGGAGCTCACTCCCCTCTGTCTCCTGTATATCGATATACAATAAAACACTCTTGCTGTTCACCTCACCCCGTCTCAGTATTGGCTTTTGCAGCAGGCGGCTCAGAGCTCTGTTTTGTAGTAACGTGTAGAGTTTTCTCACCTGTAATCTTTACAGAAGAGATCACAAGGCCTTTCTTCCATGATGCCTCTGGGTGGGTTTGAACCACCAACCATTAGGTTAGTAGGCCACCTCAAACTGTTTGCACCAGCCAGGGACCTTGACTGTACATATGGTATAGACATATATACTTTGAATGGGGGAAAGGAAGGAGAGAACATATTATGCTAATTGTGGAATGATAATAGAGGGAAGATTTCAGAAAAGGGAAATGATAAGGCACTGAAGGAAAATTCCTCCTAACTCAAACCTTTAAACAATGACAATGATTTTAATAGAATTTTAGACTGTCTAATCAATGTTAACTAAGAAATATATTATGAAAATATTTTTCATAATCATTTTAAAAAATGTCTACTCAGAAAACTAGATTAAATACATAGTTATCAGCAGTGTCTGATTTTATATCTCATATATAAATGTTAAGAATTGTTAATCTGATAGTTAGCCAAACTTACAAGGTTTCTCCTTATCCAATCATAATGTATATTTACACAGAAAGGGTACAGTGCTTTCAATTAGCTTTCTAATTGACTTTTTTTGCATTCTTTTGGTAAGACTTAATTAATTTTCAATAAATTACCAAGAAGCACTTGTTAAGGTATAGTAGGTATTACAGAGGCACTGATTATATTAATTTCTTATGACTTAAGTTATTAATATACCTATTGCACAAGATTTTTAGACAGTTAATTTAAAATGTTTAACAAGGTAAAGCACTTAAGATTATCACCAAAGTATGACACATTAATGGAAAAAAAGAAAAAAAAATAGAAAAGAAAGAAGAAAGTATACCTTGGTCAGGGCAATTGTGTTAAATAAAACAAATATTTTATGACACCAAATACATGTACATTAAAAAAATTTTTCAATTTCTGATACTGTTGAGCACTATCAGTCACAGTGTGGATTTCACTATAAATGATGTACTAATATTACTGGAAATGTGATACATTCTGATAATACAGTAAGTAACTAACGTCACCACATGAACAAAATGTGCTGGAGATAAGACTTAATTACTTCGCACTTTCATTTACACTTTTCTCAGTATGCTTAGTAATTATTTTCAAATACCAATCTCAATATCACATTAATTTCTTTCTTAGAACAAAATATTTGTAATCTACCTGTCTTCTATGGTCTCATGTCATTAACATCTTTGAATGCTGGGAATGTGTTCCTGAAAGAGAAATTATTGTAAATAAATGCTTGCAGAAATTATATTGATTGTAGTGATTTAGAACATATTTATTATGGATAATACTCAAGGGAGTGATTTAGTTCTTCATAGAAAGTTATAATTTAGAGTTTTGAGACATCTTGAAAATCTTTGCTCAGTAAATATTTATTTCACGAACAAAAGACCTTAATTTAACAGAAGATGACTAAAAGGTCTGGTTCAAGGTTAAAAACTAGCTTATAGGCACAGCTAACACTAAAACATAGACTTTCTTATTCAATCCACTTACCTTTTCAATATAACTGTAGTTGTAAATTAAAGAGTCCACATGATTAGTAACAGATCACAAAACTGATATATGCTCAAAATGTAAGGTTAGAAGCAGTTTATGAGAAAAACAAAACAGAATAATAGCATTATAATATCCACCTTAACAGTAATTAGATAAGCTTCTAGATTCATGTTGCTAACAGATTAAGCACGTACATTATGTTAAAAATTAGAGTGTCCTTACTGAGCTTTTCTTTGAAACAATGAAATAGAAGTATTTTAAGAAAAAAGTATAAGGGGTTACATAAATTCTACCCCGTCCTACAGGGTCACTATGAGTAGGAATCAACTAAACAACAACGGGTTAAGGGATGATTATACATATGGTTGAAAATTTCTTCTCTTTTTATACTTTTATTCTATCAATTGGCAAAAATCTCAAAAATAAATTATTTTTTCAACAACAGCCAAAAGTATACACATTACCTTTAGGTAAAATGTCTAGAGGATATTTGAGTCATACCTACATATGGTGCAAATAGTATGGGTGCAGAACACAGTTACAAATTGCAAAACTTCTATTTGATCTTTCTTGGAGAAACATAATAAAAGCTATTTTTCAACATGGGGAGTAAATGAGATATAAAACATCTTATTTGGTTATTTTTGCCATTTTTCAAAGAAAGCAACACTTGCCTGATGTTGGTTATTTGTATCTGTTGTCAAAATAAGAAAAAATAAAATATTATGAATACAAAGGATATTTTTCTATCTGGATATATCTTTTATATGTTAGTATCATAAATATTCACCTGAAGATGTCATGACATTATTGAGGAGAATGTGGCACACTCCTATTAAAAATTTTCAAAAATATTTTCAAAAGCCACATGATTTTAACAATCCAGAGTAAGAATGAAAAATTATTTGAAAGCCATAGCATTCATTTCATTTATCCATTTATTAGTCACAGAGATAGTTATTGGCAATAAAAATAAAAATTCATCATTCTATTCCTGAAGTTATGGGAGATGAATGAATAAATAAGGAATTTGAAGACAATATGATATGCTGATAAGACTAAGGGATCAAAAAAGAGTGTCACCATTGCTACTTTGAAAATCATATGAAATCCTCACAGCAACATTTCAAGATGCTATGTGAATTTTGATGATTAAGTGGCTTGAATTCCCTAATTCAATATTGAATAATTGAATATACCATGGAATTCCAGAAGAGTGAACAAATTTGTCTTGGAAGAAGTACAACCAGAACATTCATTAGAAGTGAGGATGGCGAGACTTCATCTCACGTACTTTGGACATGTTATCAGGATGGACAAGTCCCTGGAGAAAGACATCATGCTTGGTAAAGTAGAGTGTCAGTGAAAAAGAGGAAGACTCTTAAGGAAATAGTTTGACAGCACAGGTGTAACAATGGACTCAAACACAACAATGATTGTGAAGATGGCGCAGGACTGAGCAGTTTCATTCTGTTGTCCACAGGGTCCCTTTGTGTTGAAAATGACTCAACGGTACCCAACAGCAACAACAACATTTAAGAATATTTCAAATATTAATATATAATTAAATAAAAATTATATATAAATTTTTAAAATCTCTAATGTTGGAATATTTAAAATTTTCACAAATATTTTAAATATTTTCCTCTTTTAAATATTATTGTTAGGTGCCATTATGTCTGTTCCAACTCATAGTGACTCCATGTACAACAGAATGAAACACTGCCAGGTCCTGTGCTATCTTCACAATTGTTATGATTGAGAACATTATTAATCCAGCTCATTAATCCTTCTTCTTTTTCACTGAGCCTCTACTTCATCAAGCATGATGTCCTTCTTCAGGGAATTTTCCCTCCTGATAACATATCCAAAGTATGTGAGGCAAAGTCTCTCCATCCTTGTGTCCAAGGAGCATTTTGGCTATACTTCTTCCAAGATTTGTTTGTTCTTCTGGAAGTCCACGGCACACTCAAGATTCTTCGCCAACACCATAATTCAAAGGCATCAATTCTTCTTAGTTCTTCCTTATGAATTTTAAATATTGGTCCCATTAAATGCATTGTATAGGAAAAGGAGCAAAGTTGTAACAAGTGACCTTAAAGTACGATTTTATGAAAACTCATAAATTGAATCAAAATATTAAACAGAAGTGAAGACTGCTTCATGAAACCTTTTCTTTAATAATATTCCTGTTATCTTACATCTCTAAAAAAAAAAAAGCTCTTAGTCGTCTAGTAAACCAATTCAAGTCATCAATATGAATCACTATTTTGAGTAGCTACTGTGGACTACTTTTGACCCATCCTAGAGTATTTTATAAAGTTCCTGTCTAATAAAAATTATAGAATTTCATATCATTATTTTTAAAACACAGCGAGCAAATAGTACAAGAGGTTGAGAGCTTATAAAGCAAATAAAGAAGGCTTCCAGCTCTGTATGATGTAGTGAATGTACTTTTCCTTATTCTTCTTGCTAAGTAGAACTAGAAATCCTAGACTTTCTGTGAACAAACAAACAAAAAACATAAGATTAAATGGTAGAGGGTGAATAATTCAGGCAGGCTAGGGACTTCAGGACTCAAAGAAAACACAATTATGAGATTCCTGGGTTCTCTTTTTGCTTTATGTAGTCCAGATTAGATTCTAGAGAAGCCAGCAACCTGTAAGCACAAACAAGCTTGGACATGAAAATCCCCAACAAAAGCCTGCTTTCTCTAGTCAAGAGAATAAGAAGGGGGAAGCCACGAAAGGCAAAAAAGTTTTAGAGCATAACCACTCTACTTTAGCAAAACACTACTGAAAAAACTTTGTCTCACGTGCACCTATGCCAGCAAAGACCAAGAGGAGACCCTAGACTTTTATCTTCACCAGGGTGTAATTGCTTGCCCCAACCTAGACACTATCCTGCCAGGGTGGTGTCAGAGAAGGCCAAGCAAGAATCCAGGACCTTCTTCTCCTCGAGGTGGTTATAAGACACCAGCTGCAGTGTTAGTGGAGACAACATGGGAAGCCTAGACCTCCACCCCTACTTGGCAGTAATGGAGCACCCCTTCTTCTCTCTCTCTCTCTCTTAGGGTGGTATCAGAGATTGCTTATTGGAGAGGCAGAACTTTAGCCAACAGCCTGGAGAAATGAGGCCATCACCCCATGCATGGTGTCAGTGGAGGCCACATGAGAGCAGTAATGAAGTGTTCCTACATTTTCCAACTGAAGACAGTTCCATAATGGTAAGCCAGAACTCTCATCCCATCCAGGAGTAATGAGAAGCTTCCCTTCTTGGGTTTCAAGAAGGGTCAAGTTGCGAATCTGGATTTCTACCCACATCTGGCATATTATGAGTCAGTGCCCACCACTTTGCCCTCTTAGAGTGTGAAAGAAAGTACGCTAAAATACAAAATTAAATAAGACACAGAATCTCATAATTCCTAAAGTGTCCAGGTGTCAACTGAAAATTACTCCACATACCAATAATAAGGAAGATCTCAAAATGACAATAGATCCGAACGTCAAGAAGACAGAGATGTCATAATTATTTGAGAACAATTTTAAAGTAACCATCATAAAAATCCTTCAGGGAGCAATTACAAACACAAATATAAAAAAAAAAATGAAATGAAAATTAAACAAATGGGAAAAAAATGGAAACTCACAAAGAAATAAAAAATCTTAGCAAAGGAATAGAAGACAGGAAGAATTGAGTAGAAATTTTAGAACCGGAAATTAAAAGCTCAGTGCATGAACTCAATAAAAAAATGGAAGAGAAGAGAAAAGAATCTGTATTGGAAAATAAACCAACAGGTAGCACCCAATCTGAATAACAGAGAGAAAATAGAAAGAAAGAAAAGAAAGAAACTCTTGTGACTATAATAAAAGATCTAATATTCATGTGATTGGTGTCTTGGAAGGAGAGGAGAAAGGGGGTGAGGCTGACAAATTACTTGAAGAAGTGACTGGAAATTTTCCAAATTTGACAAAAGGCATAAACTTACAGATTCAAGAAGTTGAGCAGATTCCAAGAAGTTAAACCCCAATAAATCTATACCAAGGCCCATAATAGTCAAATTTCTGAAAACTAAAGACAAAGAAAAAATCTTGAAAGCAGTGAGAGAGAAATGACATCTTAGTTATAGAAGAAAAACAATTTGAATGACATTGAATTTCTTGTCAGAAAGCATGGAAATTAGAAGAAGTGGCATTACTTTTTTAAAAAGTGCCAAAATGAAAGAAGTGTCAATCCATACTCCCATAGGAAGTGAAAAATTGCTCAGGAATTAAGGAGAAATAAAAATATTCTTAGATGAAGGAAAAATATGAAAATTTGTAATCAGCAGGCATACTCTAAAAGAATAGCTAAATGAAATTTTCTAAACAATAAGAAAAAGATGAGGAGAAATATTACAACATCAGGAAGGAAGAAAAAACACTTAAGCAAAAATACAGATAAATACAATAGAATTTCTTTCTCCTCCTGAATCTTCTAATTTATGTTTGACAGTTGAAGCAAAAATTATAACACTATCTGATGTGGTTCATTATGTATGTATAAAAATACATAAGCAAAATATAAACATAAGAGGGTATAATGACTAAAAGGTGGTAAAATGTATACATTTCATTCAAAATGTTATATAATTACATCGTTTGACTGTGATAAGTTATATATATAATGTAATACTTCAAGCAACCAATTAGAAAGCTATATTAATAGACATACTCAAAAACACTGTATATAAAATAACAATCTATAAAAAATTCAGCAAACCATAGGAAGAAAAAAAAAAACCAGATAAACAAAAATCAGATATAGCAAACAGGAAACAAATAATAAATGGCAAACATAAGGCCTAAGATATCAATAATTACATTAAATGTAAATGGTCTAAACATACCAATTAAAATGACAGAAATTAGCAAAATGGACTAAAAATCTTAACATAACTATATGCTGTTTATGCAAAATTTACTTCATATATAATAGTCAAGTTGAAAGTAAAAGAATGAAAAAAGATATATCATAAAAACATTAATCAAGAGAAAACAGAAGTAGTGACATTAACATCAGATAAAGTAGACTTCAGAGCAAAGAAAATTACCAGAGATAGGGCCAACATATAATGAAAAAGGGGTCATCCACCATTAGAAAATAGACATCTGAAATGTGAATCCACCAAAAAACAGACTTGCAAAATATGCTAGGTAAATAAGTATGATGCTAGAAACTCGGTATAGAATATAACTAATTATTTAAAATATAATTCTCTAAATATAATTAATATATAAATGTAATAATTCTTTTAAAAACACCTATACACACAGATACTTATACAAACTTAAAATAGCTCTAGAAAGATGCATAGGAAACAAATGACAGTGATTTTCTCTGGGGAGGAATCAGATGATTAAAGGGAGAAATCACCCAGAAAGACCTATGTGGAGAGAGCTGCTGGACAGGAGCTGTGACTTTCTTCTGAGAGACACAGCTAGCCCACAACTACACCAAAGGGAGGGAGCCTGGAATGGCAATATTCTTGTCTTCTTCTGTTACTCCACATAATCTGGAGTAAATGGAAGCCAAATAATAGATGCCCTTTATGCTTATAAGTCTACTGGATACAGGGCAGAGAAGAATGAAGAGTTCATATGGAGCAGCTAACAGAAGATATCCACCATTTGTGAATGGTCTTTCCTAAAACAAAAACAACAAATTATTTCTCTTTTACAAGCATGGGTATACATTTTTTTTTTTTAATTTTAAAAATGAGTTACAGGGTTGAGATTTTCATATGAAATTCAGATATGCAAATAAAAAAAGTATTTTCAATAACAGCTCAATTTTGAACCCTTCCTTTTGATCTTGCCTTAAAATCCTCATTTTCTGGTATTTGCAGGGAGAAAAGGAGGGATTAAAAGGCAGTCCTTTGACATGGATCAAAAGGCAGTCCTTTGAACAGAGCAAGGATATACTGCATAGTTCAAAATTGGAAAAGTTGTGTGGCAGGATTGTATTCTTTCACCTTACTTGTTGCAAAGAATTGTGATGAAAATGGGCTCATAAAGGGCTGTGGCTCTCGTTAATTAATCCACATTACCCAGTGGCAAGATCACAAGCTTTTATTTACTTACATAGTGGTTAGGATGCAAATGAATGGTGTATGATTCATTGTGGGTCAGCCCCCCTCAGACTCCTTTCCAAAATGAGTTGACACAGGAAATCTCTTCTGCACAAGTAAGGCTCCAAGTAAGGCTCTAAGTTTATGTTGCAGGCAAAAGTTCCCAAGGCAAAGGGATCTAAGGGTTTCATACCTTAAAGTCATGGGAACAGGGAAAAAGAGTGAGAGATAAGTACTCCTTACCTTAAAGGAATGAAGGAGGAAGTATTTTTTTTCAAAAAAGTAGTGCCACTCCTTCTAGTTTCCATGGTTTCTGATGAGAAATCCATTGTTATTCAAACTGTTTGTCCTCTATAACTAAGGTGTCATTTCTCTCTCATTGCTTTCAAATTTTTTTCTTTGTCATGGCTGAAACAATGGACTGAAACATAGCAACAGTCATGAAGATGGCACAAAAGTAGGCACTCTTTTGTTCTGTTATATGTAAGGCTGCTATGAGTCAGAGACGACTGGATAATAACTGCCTGCAACAAAAAAGGAGGGAGTGTTACCCAAAGAAGCCTCTGCTCGGTGCGTTTTCTTGTCAATAAAGAAATACTGAGGTGAGGAGGAGGAAGAGCGTTTTTTCCAAGTGTGCAGGCAAGGAGCAAGGAGGCGTATACCTCAAATCAAGCTCCCTGAAAGGAGGCAGAATCTTTTATACTATCTCTCACAAGGAAGTACATACAAACATTATGGACTACTTAGGTTATCATGGTGCGCAGGCACAGTAAGACAAATTGCATTTTTTCTTTGGCATGTAGGTTAGTCAGCTGAGATTGACTACCTTAAGCCACACCTAGAACTTTGAGGACAATGGACTGGAGGGGGCAGGTTCTGCTTGGTCTGAGCAGCTCCCAACTGAGCCACACTACTGACATCACCTAAGGTTTTGTTTGCTAATTGACAGGAGGAACAGGTAAGCAGCTCCTGGCTGCCTTGGCTACCAGGAAGAAGGCAGGTAACTGAAAATTGTAAAATAATTATAACAGAATCTCTTCCAATTTAAATCCTACCCCCATTACTGTTGATGAGGACTCATAGTGACCCTATAGGACAGAGTAGAACTGCTCCATAGGGTTTCCAAGGAGCAGCTGGTGGATTTGAACTGCCGACCTCTTGGTCAGCAGCCGAGCTCGTAAGGTTAAAGGACCACCTAAATATCAAGGCTTTTTCTTCTCTGCTTTGAGGTCTCAATTCCCTTCCCTCCTTTATAAGATGACATGAAGGCAGAAAAAGAACTTTACCATCCTTGTGGTGCCAGGCAGGGACACTGGAGAGAAGTAGGCAAGGCAAAGGGAACATTTATAGATCCCTGGCCTGTCCTCAGGTCCCTGCTGCTCTTTATTGGTGTGTGGCAGGACTGAAAGCCATTTACCCAATCATTTTGTACAGTTTTACCATGAGGTTGACTGAGCTACCTGCTCTTTTAGCACAGTTGTTTCACCTGTTGCCGATTTTCATGAGCCCTGCCTTGACCTCTAGCATTTTTAGCCTAATTTTCAGCACAGGCCTATTCCAGACCAGTTTTTCCCACTGGGCAATCATCCCTACATACTGATCAGCCATTGTTAATACACTTTCCGAACATCCTGTCGAACAGGACACTGTGCATACTCAATTTCTTCTCCGATGCTATAGGAAGCAGGATTCTGCTAATTACAGCAGTGTCACTCAACAACTCTTGTTCCCTGAATTTGATTCTAACTGTGGGGAAATCCAGGGTGCTTAAATCTCCTTTCTTGCTTTTATTCTTTCTATGTCATTCTCAGATTTTACCATGGAATGAGTTACACAGAACTTCTTCTTATGTGCTAGGGATATCCCTTACTCATATTCTTAATTCTTCCTTACGTGATGAATTACTAAGGGTAATTTCAAAATTTTTATCCAAGGTATATATTTGGCAACTGATAGAATTTACATACCTTTTCTTTCTTTAAAAAAAAAGATGGGTTTTCAATAATCTCACTATGGAATTACCAAATTTGTGGGAAGCCACAAAGAAAAAAATATTTCGAATAAAAAATAAATAAATCTGTTTAGTATTATTATATTAATATTATTATTTAATAATATATTATTCCTATTATAAGCATAAACTATGTAAAAATAATAATAACTAAAGATTGATGTTTGTGTTCTCCTGTATTGATCTCGTTGCTCATTTATTTTTCTTATTTTGAAGAGAAAAAATCAATATAAAATTAAAGCATACATTCTGATGCAAATGACATGAGAAGCATTTGAAAATGTAGTTGAATATTGAAAATTTTAATAAAGAGATTTTATGCTATAAAAACCAAAAACCCATTGCCTTTGAGTTAATTCAGACTCATAGCAACCCTATAAGTGGTCTCTTAAAGTTTTTTACAAAGTTGCATACATAGGAATCTGAACCAAGTTACCACATTGAAGAATTAATCCCTAATTTTGTCTTCTCTGAGTAGAAGGAAAAATATGTCCCTAACATACAATCTCTTTAATGCTACTTGTCTCTTTTCCACACTTCCACTTACCCCTTTTATTGAAATGTACATTTTCTCCTTGTTATTTTATAGTGAACAAAGACATTTTATAAATTAGGAATTTGGTTACTTGTTTCACGGTTGTTTAATTAAAGGTGTTTTCTTCTTTTTTAAAATAGAGACTAAAAAGCAAGAGATTGTTAGATGTTGTAACTGGTCTATGGCAGACACATTTATTTTGTGAGCCTTGTAGCAGAACTGTTTAGGATCTGATAGCCCAAGGTCAAGCTACAGTCTTCTCTGGAAAATAAACAACGAATCTTTTTGAAGCATTTTGACAGGAAAGCAATTGTTTCCAGTTGAAAGGACATGAGTATAGGATGTGTACATTATAGTGCACATGTCAAAATTCAGGAACGATAGTGGCTTTTGCCTCTAACCTAAGGAACCCAGCACTGATGGTTCAGGGTGTTTTGACTGGAGTCAACATCCATAATATATGGTTCTTCTTTACTCTTGTGGGAAGACTTGCGTCAGTAAAAATCTATTTTGAAGCAAGAAGGACTCTCTTAAAAGTTTGTTCAGACCTGATGAATCATCTAAAATTCCAGTTAAATTTTCAACTTCAATTTTCCCATTAAATGCAAACTATCTTTCCAACTAAACAAAAGAGTTCCTAAAAAAAATCAGATAATCTTCTTATGCTCAGAGTATGATACAATGCTTTACCCAGCCTAGGTCCTCTGTAAATATTCACTGATTTGAAATGAATTTATTTATCTGTTTTATTTAATAATAAATTATTCTGCTTATAAATTTTAAAGAGGGCACTAAATTTACATGATCAAATATAAACTATAAACGAAGATAAAAGTCATGATATGTTACATGGTGTTTATTTATTCTAATACGTAAAACTGGAGTAAGAAGTATAGAAGGTACTAAATGCTCTTCCTTGTACAGGATGATAAAGCACAAAGTGAAGGAAGCAATAATTCTTAGAATTGGAAAACTGATTAGCAATTAAAAACCATCATTAAATACACAAAGGAAAATAAAAACTAAACAAAAAAATACATGAGTTACAATATTTTCCTTGGCCCAAATAATCATAGCCTCTTATTTCTTTAAATATAACTGATGTCCCCTTCTGTCAAATCCTCTTTAAGTATAGTAGCTAAGTGCACGTGAACAGAGTAATTCTAAAGAATGCAAATGACCTAAATGTAAATTTCTTTCACTTAACTGCATATTATTTGGCACAAACAAATGCCATCCAAATTATTCACAAAGATTCAGGAACATAACACAATAGGAATGAATTTACTTTGGATGGCTAAGGTATTAAAGTTCATAAAAATTCACTTTTTAAAAAGGGCATATGAGCCCACATCATGTACATAAAATGTGGCCTTTTATGTCCCCAGATTTGATCAATGGTCCATAAGTACACTAATTTGTGAATTTTAATGAATGCTAATAAAGTTAGGTCAATAAATATTTCATGAATAGTCACTAATGATTAATGAGAATTTTGTATATGCAGTATCAACTTTTTGAGAACATTGGCAATATTTTAGGAAAGATGTAGTGATAAATACAGTTACTTAGACCAAGCCTAAATTCTAATTGCATTAGTTTATCTAAAATATTAATTTCTTCCAAAAATAGTGGCAACTTTTTTTTTTTTTTAAGTAATTAAAGTAACAGAGTGAAAACACTTAGCATGAATGCCTACTTAACTTACTATATATGCCATACAATCAACTGGTCCATAAAATCAATAGTTTTTTAGGTTTTTCTCCCCCTACATATTTATATGGCAATATTCTCAATTATTATTCAGTTCAGTGATTCAGAGCGCCTTTTCATTTGCTGTATTGGCATCTACCTCCATATTTTTTAACCTCTCTCTGTTCCCTGTAGGGTTGCTATGAGTCGAAATCCACTCGACGGCAGTGGGTTTGGTTTCTGGTTTATCTGCTCCCTGTAATTAGATATCCACTTTCCCGAAACAGAGCAGTTTAGAATAAATGGAGGCTCTGAGATGGAGATTGAAGCCTCTGGGAAATACTTTATGGCATTAAGGTGAAAATGTAGCAGAATATTTTTTTTAAAGCCCAGAAAACTGACAGGGAACATTAATTCAGTTAGCAGCTATTTTTAAAGCATCAGTTAATTTTAAGTCTCTGTGTCAGGTACCAGTGAAAAAAAGGAAAACAAGAAACAGGTCTGACCCTCAAAGAGGTCATAGTTAGAGAGAAGACATAGACATGTAGCTAAATTATTCTATTGTAACACTACAAGTATATAAAAAATATAGCTATAAGATATTGTAAGGGAACAAAGGAGGGAATGTGTCATATGAAATTTTAAGACAAGCAGTAAAATACTGATTACTTAGATTACAGCAGTTTTTAAAAATTATTTTTTTATAACTATAAATTTGCCTATATGTATTTGTATCAATATCATCAGTGACAAATTTAAATATCAGTTTGATTTATTTTCGTATCACAATACATTTGTAGATAGTATATATTTCTGTCTTCAGATGAGGTATCCTAACTATTTATTACTAATTTTAAGCTATGGAGAAAAATAAAAAATATTATATGAGATGCAAAGGCAAACGTAATTGTTTTTGGATCATACATGATTTTGGAAGATACTTGATTTTTAAATTCAATAGTGTATTTTTCATCTATAGCCACTTTAGTGCTTAAAAAGAGTAATTGTGTTTCAAGAACTGAATCTCAAAGGTATCTGAAAGAAGTACTGAGAAAATGAGCAACTTTGTTTTTAGGGCTTTTCTCTTGAATAATATATATGTAAATGATGGTCTTACAATATCTGGAAAATGGAGAAAAATAGAGATGGTAACTTGATAGTAGCCAAAATACTCTTAAGATATCCTTTTTATTTTTTAAATAATTCACAGATTTAAAAGTATTTTAGCTCAATCAGTTTATCACTTTTCCTTTTCTCCTGACATAAGTTCCTAGCCTTATTGGCTCTGTGGGGGAAGGATGTGGCATTCTGCTTCTGTAAAGACTTATGGCCTTGGAAACCCTATGAGGGCAGTTCTCCTCTGTCCTATAGGGTCACTATGAGTCAGAATTGACTTGATGGCAATGGGTTTTTGTTTTAAATTTAGTTATAGAAACTGAAGGACAAGTAAAACTTTGTAAATGAAAAATATTATATTATAAAGATTATACCAAAAAATCCTTACCCATTTGAGCCCTTAGGAAAGAGACTTGACAATCGTATGTGTAGATTTCATTACTATTCTTAGGTTGGATACCTGGCCCAACAACCAATTTACATTACAGCTTACATCCCCTGCTTCACCATAGGCTGACATTATTTGATTCTTAAATTTTACAAGTACTGTTTTTATCTTGTTAAAGTTGGTGAATTTTAGCTATTAATAAATAATATTACTGAATATACCAAGAACTGCCAAAAGAATGAACAAATTTGTCTTGGAAGAAGTACAACTAGAATGCTTCTTAGAAGAAAGGATGGCGAGACTACGTCTCACATACTTAGGACAGGTTATCAGGAGGGATCAGTCCCTGGAGAAGGACATTATGCTTGGTAAAGTACGGGGTCATTGAAAAAGAGGAAGATCCTCAACAAGATG
>NW_004444164.1:2964370-2965439 GCF_000243295.1 Trichechus manatus latirostris | reverse complement strand
TATTAGTTCAAGAATCTGTGTTGACTTCGTAGTTCTATTGACCTAGGCCAGGCTCTGCTAATCTCAGCTGGTCTTCTTTATGAGTGTGTAAATCAGCTGAAAGGTCATCTGGGGCTGGTAGATTTAGAGTGGTCTTCCTCTTATGATTGGTAATTGGCACTACATATTAGCTAGGGTGATAGGGGCGATATGATCTTTGTTTCTCATCAGGCAACAGAGTACTCTGGAGAGTTTTACAAATGGGAAGAAATAGTTCAATAACATCATGGGGGGAAAAACCCCAAGTCTCTGCTTGTGTCACATTTACTACTTTCCTATTGGCTAAAGTAAGTCACGTGACTATGTTCGGAGTTAGTATGGGAGACACTATCTGATAGCATATGAAGAGGGAGAAGTAAAAAAAAAAAAAAAAAAAAAACAATCTATGAAAAAGTTCATCCCTTTAAATAGTTTCAATCTCTTCCAGAAAGATATGCTTATCAAAGATGTTTTGCAAAAGACTAGAAAGTTAGACTGTGTTACGACTGGGTTTCAACCACAGAGACAGTGAAACTAATAATAAAAAATGAAGCCAACATTTCTGAGTATTGTCCAAGGCTGGTATACAAACTGATGCATTCATTCCAAAATTGTTTTCTTCCATTTTGGTCCCAGTGTAAACATTTATAAGCTATCAAGCGCCTGAGTGATTTGAAATACAAACTGATCCAAATTATCAGTGCCAACAGGCTAGGAAATAATAGCCAGCTGACCAGATACAGTATGTAGATAGAACTGCACTATGTTTTCCAAAATTCCTGTAAACCTTTTGAAAACTAGTTTCAGTATGAAGTGGAGCATCTGTTCAGATGGCACTTAGATAATTAATAATGTCATAAATCATTAGTTTTTGTGTTAGAAAAAGGTCTACCTCAGCCCAGTATCACTGCTTGGTAAACAATGAAGTTCAGTATGGTAGACCATAGAACAAACACTAAAAACACTCGTTTTGTTTAATGATTCAGACTTTTTTAAAATTTAAATTATTCAATTTCTTTATGTATCATTTACATAAAGGAGATACTAATAT
>NW_004444164.1:2954054-2964251 GCF_000243295.1 Trichechus manatus latirostris | reverse complement strand
AACAATTGCTTCAATAGAGAAAGTGCATTTAGAAATTATAGAGTCTTGTCACCCATTTCTTTGGTAAAGAATGTGCAAAGCCACTTCAACTTAATGTGCCTATGTGGCAAGGCATAGCATTTTTTCTGAAAGATTTCCAGAAGGTTCTAGTTCCTAATTGAGTAAGAATACCAGTAGTTAGTATATGGAAGTCATATTCTATAATTAATTAACCACATTATAGCTAAATTTCCATTACAAAAATTGTATTCAAATATACAAATTAATAAGCAACCACTTGAAATGTTTGCTTTTATGACATTTGTCTATTTAAAATTTCTGATGCAGTGCTTCAGAGAATATGTTTAGCCATAAATTTCAGAATAATTGTTTCCAAATATATACAACTAAATATTATGAGAGTGTCTAAACTTTGTGCTTTCTATCTAAGACTATATTGATAAAGGTTTGTGGGTGAATCCAAAAAAATCATTTGAGAGAAAACAGTTTTTGAAAAAATAGAAATAGACATTAAATGAAATAGTGTCTTCTAGGGAATGTTGCATGAATGCATGTGTGTGCATTTCATTTCTTATTTTTAGTGATAAATATGTATGGGATAGTCTTCTTAGAGCACTATAGGTGTTAACTCAATCCTAATGATACGCCTATAAGATAGTATATTAGTATTGTACCCATTTTATAGTGAGAAAATTGAGATAGGCTAAGTAGCTTGCCCAAATTCACACAATTATTAAAAGGTGAGTTTTGAGCTTTCTACAATAAGCAGTATTTAGCCTGAAAATCAAATAGCTTATTTGTGAGATTGTATCTTAACCCTTTGGTCAATTGTCCTTCACTGTCTGCAGAACTGAAATGTTTCTATTAGAAAAAAACCAGAATTCTGGGCTTACTTTTGTGCCCTTCTTTTCTCTCTGGATCTGGTATTAAAAGTCCTCAGTTTTTTGATAACTTTATGATGTCATGAAACAGATATTTTCCTTCAAATTTTGTTCAATTTTTCTAATTGTTCTTTACAATTAAGTTCGTATATAATATGTTTCTTTACCATTACTAGAAAAAGAAATTATCATGATCTATTATTCATGCAAGAGAAAAAGCATTTAACATTTTATAATATTTTAGCCAGACCACATTTCTCAATTACTGCTAATCTCACTGATGTAAGCCTGTACCTAATGTCCATGAAGGTAATTGAACCACGTTGTCATTTCAGGTCCTCCATGTAGAACATTGGAACCCTGGTAGTGCAGTGGTTAAGAGCATGGCTGCTAAACAAAAAGTCGGCAGTCTGAATCCACTAACTGCTCCTTGGAATCCCTATGGGGCAGTTCTGCTTGTCCTATAGGATCGCTATGAGTTGGAATAAACTTGATGGCAATTTTTTTTTTTCTTTTTAATGTAGAACACCAGCAGAGGATTGGATTTATAAGACAATTATTTGGGGGGAAATGCTGTGTAGGATAGAGGGGAAAAGAAGGAGGAAGGAGTAGGCGGGGAGATCCTTTCGACTGCAATGAAGTTCTGATGCTTGTTAAAGAAGAGAAGGAAGGAAGGAAGGTTGACTAGATAGAGTCACAGACTGCAGTGCAGCTATGAGAAAGTTTCAGCCAGGTTAATGAGAGTACCAGGACAAAGATCACCTATTAGAGTAGCTCTGGTTCAGTGGTCAACAGTGGTAGAATTCTGGCATCCCAGGTGGGAGAGCTGGGTTTGATTCCCAGCCAATGCAACTCATGTGCAGTAACTAACCATGTCAGTGGAGGTTTGTGTGTTGCTATGATGCTGTGCTGAACAGATTTCAGCAGATATTCCAGACTAAGATGGACCAGGCCTTCTACTTCTGAAAATCAGTCAATAAAAACCTCATGGTCTGATTCCTCATCCGTTCAGAGCACAGGACCAGGGAGCATATAGCTCCATTGTGCATGGGGTCCCTTTCAGCAGCTAACAACATATTGGTCAGAAGTGGTCCAGCTCCAGGAATCCCACCATGCCCAGTCACTGGCTGAGCACAGTGAAGGGAAACCTGGCCTTGGAGTGAGCACTGAAGTGATCCCTAAGGTGTGGTAGATGGAAGTTGTCAGTTTACAATACTTGACAGAGCAGGTTCTGCTCTGAAGAGATATCTGTGTAGTTTACTCTCTGGATTGCCACAACCAGTAATTTTGCCAATGACTTTCTGTTTTACTTTTCTATTATTTCCGTTTTCTCTTTTGAATAATGAAATAAATTTATGTCCTGCTTTTAAAGGTTATTGAAAATATCATATGAGAAAATACAAATGTGTTAAAAAACAGAGATTTGCTATACAGATTTTTATATCACTTCTCAAATATAATTTCTCTTAACAAATAGTTCATCCTTAGATTTAATAGAGTAGATAATAAATTTGAGTTTCAGAAAACTACCAACCATTTTAAAGTGTTAGTCACATATATATTAAGACACTTTTAATAGACGTAAAAACACTAAAAGACAAACTCTACCTGAGTCCATGATTAGAGTTTGGCATTGCTTTCTTTGTATGCTCAGTACAAAAGAACTTGTGATTTCTAATAGCCAGCAATTAACTGAGCAACTTTAAATCAGTGCAAAATACTCATCAGCTTTGATTTATAAGAGGAAATGTGCCTTTACGAAGGCACAAATAGCGGTAACAATTCCTGTGATAGTAAACGTCAGCACCAATAGAGTTTATAAAGTACCAAATTTCATGAGGCTATGTACTAAATTCTTTACCATAAGAAAACACTTGGACAAAATATGTAGACAGAGGCTCTGCTTTTTAAAGTTATATGGATTTTTTCTGGCTGGGTGAAACTTCATTTTTTAATTCATTTACATTTTATGAAACTTAAGAAATGAACTATGATATTAACAAACGACAGAAAACACCTGTAAATTTTCCTTTACTATTCTTGTACATTCCAGTTAAAAATAAATAATATCATCAGTAATTATCTATAAATAATACAATAATTTAATGTTATGAGCTATTCATGAAAGCATCCATATTAATCTCTTTTTTATTTTAGTCTAGCCTAAGCATCTTCTTCCCATCAGAATAAAATTTTATTGCCCTGGATGATCATGTGTTCCTGTAACTATACTGTCAATTTTGAATAGTAGCTTGATACTAAGCCAAATTTCTCACCTAGAGTCAAAAGCAGTCATCATTTACGTTGTTGTTCTAGCTGATAGACATCAGTTTAACCGTATGCATATTCACCGTAGCAAATAATAATACATGGGTGACACACTGATTAAGAACTAATGCCTATGATATGGTTTCTCAGGTATGCTTTACTAACTTGCATATAGTATCTTGGCATTGTGAAATCTTTGTAGAAATAATCCTTCAAGTGATATGCCAAAATATATGCAATCAAAAAACCTCTACTTATCCATTCACTATCTTTCTTCTTCCAAGGAGTGGTCCTATAGGCTCACTTTCAAACAGAGGAAAGCTGTCAAGCAATGAATAATAAATTTTAAATTTCAGGTACAATAAGTCCCCAGGTTACGAATGTCCGACTTACGGATATCTCGTACTTGCAGTGAATATTATGGAAACTTGCCCTCACTTCAAACGATTGAACCAACCGCTACTCAAGACAAATTCTTCATCGCAATCACCTTCACTTGCTATATGTGCAGCTTTTACATAATTGAAAATGCTTCAAACCTTTTCTTGCACTAAAGTGAGGCTAAATAAGAACTATATGCACCTGTTATGACTTACGTACAAATTCTTAAAGTCACACTTAGGAACAGATCTTGGTCAAAACTCAGGGACTGCCTGTACTAGTATAATCTTGACAGATTAGCTAAAAGTGTTTTTATAAATCTGGCCACCACCAAAAATACAGATAGTCACATTAACAAATTGAGTAGCAAGAGAAAATGCACTTGTCTTTGACGGTTCACTACAAAATGAAATCTTTTTTAAGTAGCTAAAATACAAATATCTGTTGAATACTGTGATGGTTAATTTTATATGTCAACTTGGCTAGGCTGTGATTCCCAGTGGTTTGGCTCAACACTAGACTAGTTGCAGTTCCATATGTCATATAACGTAATTACTTTCCATAATGTAATCTAATATAATCAACCAGTCACTTGGAATGGGAGTTTCCTTAGAGTGCTGTCTGCCTCTGGACTATCAATAAATATTTTGGCAGAACTAGCTCTCTCTCTCTCCACTCAGCATTTTTCCCATTGCCTGACCTATGAATGTTGGGACTAAAGCCAGCAGGAGTCTCTAGGTTACCACCTGACCTATAGATTTTGGACTTGCCAGCCCCCACAATCTCATGTGCCAATCCCATGAAGTAAATCTCTCTCTCTCTATATATATATACACACGTATCTCACTTGTTCTGTTTCTCTAGAGAACCCTAATTAAGACAAATACCCTCTGTTTTCACAGGTCTATTGAGCTAGAAGGTGGTGTAAAATTTATGTTAAGTTTTTTCACCCATTACTAATTTGTGACCTAACAAGTAATTAACATTAATGAAATAAATGTGATAAAATAGTCTTTTAAACATATGTGTTAAAAGCAATGTGCTCTTTTTTTTTCATTTTCCAAGAGAGCTGTGACTAATATTAATAAACAAGAAACACAGTGAAACATCACGTTGTGCTAAAGTAAGGAGCAGAGACGAAGAAAGTTAAGAAACAGAGGTTATGGGTAGTTACCAGAACAACAGTAAATTAAAAGTACCAGAAATAAAGTAATTATATTTGTTATACTAATTGTTATCAGATAATTGTCCTTAAAATTTGATCCTAATTTGTTATATAAAATCTATTTAAAATTCTCAGATACTTGGATTATGTCAGATCTAAAACTGCAAATGCAGATTTTTCTCTTAGTGGGGCAGCACCTAGTCTCTTGGGTGGGTGTCACCGGTGTGGAGAGGACTTCTAAACTGTCAGTGCTTTCAACAGCATATGCTGTCTGGGTAACCATGCAACCCTAGAAAATATAACAATTTGTGTTAGAAACAGGACACCAAACCAAATAAAAACAAAATAAATAATTTAAAAATCTATCAATTATAAGAAAAGTGCTACTATTTCAGAGCACTAAAATTTCATCATTCTGAATTATTTTATTCCCAAATATGATTTATATAAAGTGTTATGGTCCTGTTGGATATAACTAAAATAATTCTGTAATCTATTATTGATAGTGTGTTCCTTGAGGTCTGGATCTATAAAGCCAAAGATGAAGATTTTCTTGTGAGTTTGTGTTGGTTAAACTGACAACTTTGACAACAAACCGTATTTTTTTTCTGGGTACACAATTCAGTTTATTCAGGGTTAAAAACAATTTAAAAATATGACAGCAGCCTTTCAAAGAGTAATAGAAATTAAGCTTTTACCACCACAACTTTCAGTACTTGACCCAGAACCCTGAAGAGAAGGTTACAACCAACATGGGAAAATGTTATTTAAGTGCTTGCACCAAAGACATATATTGCCAAGAAACAATTTTTGAGCGAGAAGTTTGTATAGTAAACCTGTATAACTCATACTAAAATTTATGATTACGACTGTCATACCTCTGCAGAGCTACCATGTTGTGGACTAGAATCTGATCAATAGTATACTTTAGGTAGAATAAAGTGTAACTATATCCGTATTTTTACTATCATTATTTTCTCAGAACATATTACCTAGCCTATTTGGTAGTTACAGAAGAAAAACAAAAAAATATAAAGGTTGAAAAATAGTATTCAAAGTATTATATGAGCACTCCTAAGGTATTTCTAATCAACCTTTGCTCTTCTTTGTGTTTTATGTTTTTATGATGTTAACCCCAAAATTGCAGACTGGAAGTGAAGCACACAACACAAAGAATCAGAATTCTCTCTCATTCTCCTCAAATACCTTCTTCAATCTGATTTCCATTGGCCTTAAGTGAAAATGAAAAGAGAGCCCCCAGACACCCTTTTAGCTCTGTGGTGAAGTTACCTCCATGGTTCACTGTTCAGCCTGGGAGTGGACAGCCCCGTAAAACCAAATGAGACTAACGAGGTACAGGAGTCCAGTGACAAGGGCCAGAAGGCAGAAGGGGACAAGGAAGCTGGTGATAGGGAACCCAAGGTTGAGTAAGGATATTGTTGCTGTGTTGTGAGATTGTTAACCACTGTCATAGGGCAACATTTGTAGTAACTGTTAAATGAGAAACTATTTTGTTCTGTAAGCCTTCATCTTAAGTGAGAATAACAGCACAATTGGAAGAGCGTAGTCAATGTCACTGAACTGTGCATGTAGAAATTTTTGAAATGGTGTATCTTTGGCTATGTGTATTTTCACCAAAAAAAGTTGAGAAGTTAGAAGGTTGCTATGCTGTGGGGTTGTTAACCAATGTCATAAAACAACATGTGTACTTCTGTTTCATGAGAAACTATTTGTTCTGTAAGCCTTCACCTGAAGTACAATTAGAAAAAAAAAATTAAAAAAACTACAATTGAAAAGAAAAATGAAAAGAGAACAATTTTAAGGAATGGGGAGATGGACTTTGCTTACATGGCTTTTACTGGATAAGCATAGATGAGTAGTTTATTTTTTACTATGAGGATCCTTTGCCTAGCAGGGGCAGAAATATGAATTTCAGAGGGGGCATTTCCCTTTTTGTTAATTGTAAAGGAAATAATTTCTATAAGAAGGAGCTTCTTTTTATGAGTCTCTGCTAAATTGGAGAAACACTTTCAAAGGACACCACTCATGTAAACTTCTTTAGAAAGTTAATGTCAGCTTAGAAGCCATTAGTCAAAGTCAAGGACCCAAGAATATGACTTTTACATTATAAATGGACGATTGATAATGATGAGGAGGAAAAGGAGGAGGGAGTTTCTGACAATAATATTTCTGGAGTGAATATTATGGGGCAATATTTGTGCTAAGCATTATCTTATTAATCTGAAAAACTGTATATGAGCTGTATCATTAATATCCCCTTTTTATAAATGATAGCAGTAAAGCTTAGAGGCATTAAATAAATTATGCAAAGTCAAATTAAGTATAAGAGACAAAATATCTTCTAAACTATCAAATTTAGAAACAGCTATATATATGGTTAGAGCTCTGGTGGCCCAGTAGTTAAGAGCTTAGGTGCTAACCAAAAGATGGGCAGTTTTAATCCACTAGCTGCTCCTTGGAAACCCTATGGGGCAGTTCTATTCTGTCCTATAGGGTCACTGAGTCAGCATTGACTCGGTGGCAACAAGTTTTTTTTTTTTTTTTTGGTATATATATGGTCAGGAGTTCCTAGATCGTGCAAATGGCAAATGCTCTTGGCTGTTAACCAAAAGGTTGGCAGTTTGAGCCAACCCAGAGGTGCCTCTAAGGAAAGACCTGGCAATCCACTTCCAAAAAATTAGCCATTGAAAACCCTACAGAGCATAGTTTTATTCTGACAGACATGGGACTGCACTGAGTCAGAATCAATTCAGCTGCAACTGGTTATGTACAGTAAAACCTGAGAAAGCCGGAAACTGTAAGGCAGAAACCTGTCAGAGAAGGAAAACTATTTTCCACTAGCTAGCTACAGGAAAGAGGTAAACTTGTGAGACCCAGAAAAACACGGCCGTCCTGTCAAGTTCCAGCTCTCACAGGTTTCACTGTATGTGGTCACAAAGAAAAATGTAACATCAAAATAGTCTTGCAAAAGATAACACATGCTTTACGAAGTGTTATAATTGTGAATAATACTCCTAAAACCATTGTTAATAATGTCCAGGAAATAATAAAATCCATAGCAACAGTTACAACATTTTCATGATAGTATTCATGACATGAGTAAACTAATCATAAGGAAATTTTCTCATAATAACCACAAACAGGAGTCTCACAAAATATGCTCCCAGGATAAACTGATTCAGTGACGCACATTTTGGAAGGAAGTGAGTCTTCTTCCCTGTCATGTCCTAGTTTGCATCATTTCAAGTGGACTGAAAGAGAATAGAAATATTACAAAGAATAAAAGAAATAATATAAATTATCCTATGGAAATTTTAAAATGATATAAATTTACATTGATTTGAAATTTTAAAGTTGGAGGAGTCCTTTAGAAACTTATATATCCAATTAATGGAAACACAGACACATACACACTGGTGTTGGGGATGAATGTATAAATATATAAATAATGATATATAAATAATGTCAAAATACATACCATCCTTTATAACTGGAAAGAAGTTAGACAGAAAGAATATATGATTAAAGTTAATACAGAAGAGGGAAACATTTGTTAAGGTTATACTTTGTTTCATGCTTTCAGATTAACACTTTAAAATATCTCACATAATCTTTATAATTCACCAATGAGTTTGCCATTAGTTTATATTTTATGGAAAAGCAAAGTGAGGATAATTTATAAAGATAACTGGTAGGTAGGTAACATGATTTGGTCCCAAATTTTTCTGCCATCAATGTCAATACCTTTCTTTGACACCATGTTCTCTTTCCCCATTCCAGAAGACAAAGGGGTTGACAAGAAAATATAAATACACAAACACATAAAAAATATACAAGTACATATACATACATATATATGATTGTCTTAGTTTGCTAGTGTTGCTGTAACACAAGCAGCACAAGTGGGTGACTAATGAACAGAAATTTATTTTCTCACAGTTATGGAGGCTAAAAGTCCAAATCAGGGTCTCAGCCATGTGGATTCCTTCCTTGTTAGTAACACCTGGTGTTCCTTTAATTGCCAACCTGGAGAGACATCTGAAGTTATAATGAGGGCATTGATTGGGAAGAAATGGGATCCTGAAACTTGAGACAGGGGCATATGGGCAGATAATCAGGAAGCTGGAGACACTGAGCCCCTAAATTCCATCGAATCACTCCTGCCAATGGAACCACTCCCATCTGAAAAGATTACTTCATGTTTGTCTGCTACACTACCCAGCTCGGAAAAGCCATTAGCCCCTCCACTGCCATCTAATGAGATTAGCTCTTGCCCAGCTGCCTCTAAAGAGTCCTTGCCTGAGTCATTGCCTGGGGCATTACCTGAGGCAGATGCTTTACACGGCAGTGTTAAGTGTTCTCAAAACAATTCCACACTACTGATTCTGCCTTCTAGACTTATAACTACACTTAAGTCCCAGGGAGCCCCAAAAGGTTAAATACAAAGTGTGACCCAGGAGGAAGTACGCTACACAACAAAAGAACAGCTTGACTTTTCTAATATGTGCAAACAGAAACCTGGGGAATATGTGTGGGAATGGCTATTAAGGGTGTGGGAAAATAGTGCAAGGAATATAAAGATGGATCAGTCTGAGTTTATTGATATGGGTCCACTAAGCACAGATTCTTCATTCAATGTTTCAGCTCGAGAAGTTAGGAAAGGATCCAATAGTATATTTGGTTGGCTTGCTGAAGCATGGATTACATGGTGGCCTACACTAAATCAGGTTGAAGTACCAGATCTGCCTTGGTATACTGTAGAAGGAGGTATCCAAGGGCTTAGGGAAATTGGCCTGCTAGAGTGGATTTATCAGGTTAGACCCCAGACCCACACATGGAGTGCCCCGAGGACACATATTTTACCACAATTGTGGTGAGCAAATTTGTGAAGGGAGCCCCAGCATCCTTGAAGACTACTACTGTGACTGCTATTTTGTATAAATCAGATTTGACAGTGGGAACTGCCCTAACTGAATTAAGACACCTAACTACAATGGGGCTGATTGGACCTTGTGGTAGTAGGAGGGGCCAAGTGGTGGCACTCAATCGACAAAGACAAGGTGGGCGTGGTTACAGTAATGGACAGCGGAGTCAAAGCAGTAATCAGAATAGTCTGACTCCTGTGGACTTATGGTGTTGGCTACTTCGTCATGGTGTCCCTAGGAATGAAATGGATATGAACTCTGCTAAATATTTACTTGATCTGTACAAAGGATGAATTCTAGGTCAGGGAACAGCATTCTAACTCTAATTGCCAGAATAGAGTCACAGTCCCTCAATCAATTCCCAGACTTGAGCAAGTTAAAAGACCTACAACCCCTTGAATGAAGGGGAGGCTAGGTCCCCTTGAGGAAGGACTCCAATCACTGCCAAATGTTTATACTGTTAATCTCTCTCCCAGCCTTCCCCAAAGGGATCTACAGCCTTTTACGACAGTGACTGTTCACTGGGGAAAAGGAAATAATCAGACTTTTCAAGGAT
>NW_004444164.1:2951287-2952615 GCF_000243295.1 Trichechus manatus latirostris | reverse complement strand
ATAGGACACCAAGTCACCATGCAGCCTGAGCTGCCCATCATAAACTGGGTGTTGTCTGACCCACAGAGTCATAAAGTTGGATGTGCACAGCAGCACTCTATCATTAAATGGAAGTGGTATATGAGATTGGGCCAGAGTAGGACCTGAAGGCACAAGTAAGTTGCATGAGGAAGTGGCCCAAATGCCTATGGTCTCCACTCCTGTCACATTACTTTCCATCTCCCAGTCTACACCTATGGCCTCATGGGGAGTCCTTACTATCTCTTTGCTGTGGAAGAGAAAACTAGTGCCTGGTTTACAGATGATTCTGAATGCTATGCAAGCACTACTCGAAAATGGACAGTGGAAGCACTACAGCCCCTTTGTGGGACCTCCCTGAAGGACAGTCGTGAAGGGAAATCCTCCCAACTAGCAGAACTTCAAGCAGTGCACCTGGTTGTTCACTTTGCTTGGAAGGAGAAATGGCCAGATGTGCAGATGTATACTGATGCATGGGATGTGGCCAATGGTTTGACTGGATGGTCAGGGACTTGGAAGGAACATGATTGGAAAATTGGAGACAAGGAATTATGGGGAGGAGGCATGTGGATAGACTTCTCTGAATGGCCCAAGAAGTGAAGATATTTGTGTCCCATGTGAATGCTCACCAAAGGGTGACCTCAGCAGAGGATGATCTTAACAATCCAGTGGATAGGATGACGTGTTCTGTGGAAACTAGTCATCCTCTTTCTCCAGCTACTCCCATCATTGCTGAATGGGCTTATGAACAAAGTGGCCATGGTGGCAGGGATGGAGGTTATACATGGGCCCAGCAGCATGGACTTCCACTCACCAAGGCTGACTTGGCTACAGCCACTGCTGAGTGCCCAATCTGCCAGCAGCAGAGACCTACACTGAGTCCCCAGTATGGCACCATCCCTCAAGGTGATCAGCCAACAACCTAGTGGCAAGTTGATTACTTTGGATCACTTCCATTGTGGAAAGGGTAGCATTTTGTACTTACTGGAATAGACACCTGCTCTGGATATGGATTTGCCTTCCCTGCACACAATGCTTCTGCCAAAACTATCATCCATGGACTTACAGAATGTCTTATCCACCATCATGGTATCCCCCAAAGCATTGCCTCGGATCAAGGGACTTACTTCACGGCAAATGAAGTGCAACAGTGGGCCCATGCTCATGGAATTCACTGGTCTTACCATGTTTTCCATCATCCTGAAGCAATTGGCTTGATAGAACGATGGAATGACCTCCTAAAGACACAATTACAGCACCAGCTAGGTGGCAACACCTTGCAGGGTTGGGGCAATGTTCTCCAGGAGGCT
>NW_004444164.1:2947622-2948801 GCF_000243295.1 Trichechus manatus latirostris | reverse complement strand
TTGTAATGCAGGACATGAAGGAACCAGTACATCCAGACTACTTGCCACCATCTGTTTACCAGATCCAGTTACTGGAGCGTTATCAACATAGTTGACATTGTGTTATTTTGCAGAATGTCAAAACAATCAAGATTCCTTTGGGCTACATTAAGACAGAAACCAAGAGAGTTAACATAGCTTTGGGGCAAGCCAATTAATGTGTACTGCTGTTCTTCCCAGAATGATTCAAACTGCTTCTGATACTTTTCCTGATGCATACTGAAAATAGAAAGCATACACTAAATATATAGATTAATGCCAATAACTACTGACTCCTTTGAATATTCTAGTAAAGAAACTGTAGAAGAAACCATCCTACATAGAAGCTGCAACTGGGGCCACCATTTGGTTAAATTTATAGAATTCCTCCATAAATTTCCATGGTGCATCTGGTTTTTGCTTAGGCTTGTTAATTAATTGGGAATATGATGAGGAAAACTAAATCTGTATGATTTGGCTCTTTGAGAATGATATTAATCTCTGCCATTCAACACAGGGTACTATATTGCTTATTATTTACTATCTTGGCTGGAGATTGAGTAGGAGTAAGGGGAGGGGGAGGGGGCAGTTTCATGAATATCCACTTGGTCTTTCCAGGGATATTCAGGGAATCAATGTGATAGTTATGCCAGATATTAAATATGGACATCCAAATTGTTATCCAAAACTGGAAAATGATTGCAGGTGGTTTCATGAACTCATTGGATCCAGAGTGAGAAGGACTTGGGCCAGATCTCCATTATCAGCTGGCCTCTATCTGACTGCACTCTAACAGAAGACAATGAATGGTGTTGTGTGAGTTCCAGTTTCAGTGCAAGCAAGCAAAGCATACGTCCAATGGCTCTTGAAAGTATTCTCCTTTCCCCAGTCTGTTGTATATACTTGCCATGGATTTTGTCTCCTCTTCTTTGATATACTCTGAGTCTGAAACCACAGTGAGGTCTGGAAAATCTCCAAGGGACAGTGACTTTCCCTCAGTGGTGACTGCTATCAGTTTTCCACTTACTGCTTCTGATTATTTTTAGTTAGTAGTCAAGTAATACACTCATTAGCTGCCCATATGTGCTGGCTCTAGGAACAACATGGTATATTAACCATTATGTCATATTTCTGGGGATCAGTCACCTGCTTGCCATTCTG
>NW_004444164.1:2943886-2945564 GCF_000243295.1 Trichechus manatus latirostris | reverse complement strand
TTTATTTAGGCTTTAAAAAATTGTAATAGCTACATCAAACATCCTTATTAGCTATGCTTTCTTAGTATATTTGGCCAGCTCAAATAGATTTAAGGCTGCACTTTAAAAAATAACTGCAATCCAAATAAATTTTACTTTCCCAGATACATGCATAATCAGTGCTGCAATTCTCTGAGCATTCTAGGAGTTCTGGGTGCTTCCAGACTTTCTTCAATGGCCCTCAGATAAAAACCTATTTAAAGTCATGGAAAAGCAGTAAAAAAAAAAAAAAAAAAACCAACAAAACTTGCTCTCCACTTACCCACAATGGCTTTCCAGAAAGGCGAATATTCTCTTAATTGCAATTTCACTTTGTAATCAAGCCAACATTCTTTAACAAACTGTAAGGAAGATCAGTTGAAATTCAAATTATCATTTTTCATGGAACAGTTAAGAAGAGAGGAAGAAAAGCCAGTCAGTGTGACTCAGAGACTTGTAAAAACTTCCAATCAATGATACTATGTATTAGTCTGCCTTCTTCTAGCTTCAATATTCATGTTTTCCTCCTACTTCTCCAGTTATCTCTGTCGTATTACATTGTGATTTATTTTCCCCCTAAAAGAACTATTTTTAGTGTCTTTGTGACTTCACTATTTTAATGGATGCAAATATTTTTGTTTAGGTCTAGGTTGATTTTAATATCAGTAGCCCTGAGCTTGCACTATTATAGCTTATAACTACTTCTTTCATTACCAACAGCACATTCCTTACTAAAAAAATAAAATCACAAAGGAAATATTAAATGTTCAACTACTTACATTTTTGACATCTAATTTCCATTCATTAAAATAAAAACAAAAGTAAACATATTAGAGTTAAATAATATTCTATCTGGCAAACTCACTAGGTGCTACTTCTCTTGTAATATAAATTTCAAGATAAAAGAGTCAACATTTTATTTCAAGAGAAGTAATTTGTTAGAAGGGAAATGTAGATCCTTAGATATTTGTAAGAGAATGGAAGACAATGTTGTTACTAACACTGATGGTTGCTTACAATAATCAGTAAAATCTAGTAAAAAGATTGTTCAGCTTTTAAAATATTTATTGTGTTTTATCATCTGTCAACACCTAGGGGCATTGCAATTCATGAATGGTAACCCTTTTTAGGAACAAAATTTTGCATTTAAATTGTGTTTTATGTAGACCATAGGTGTTACATTTGGTAAATTTTAACTATTTATATTATGAATAGAAAATTTACTTTCTTTATACAGGCAGTCCCTGGATTACAAATGAGGCCCATTCCTTAATCTGCCTTTAAGTTGAATTTTATAACTAACATCAGTTAGTCGGATGTTTGTCCTAGTATATAGTATATAGAGTACATTTCTACACATAAAAACCATTAAAGAAAACTTTGAGATACACTAAAACATCTTTAACATAATAATACAGTTATAATAATAATAATGTCTTGATGCTCCTTGCAAAGTAGTGTCTGTTATTGGGGACCACTGTACGTAACTTTTTCACAGTTGAAGAGATACCTACAGGGCAAACGTTACCCAAAATACTCAGAAGATTCTGTTCTGTAAAATCTTTGAGACCAATTAGATACATTACTATAGACTCTGAACTAAAAAATCTACATTGTACCTCTGGGTCACGTTTCTGCTTGGTTTTGAAACCTCCTCAGC
>NW_004444164.1:2942087-2942898 GCF_000243295.1 Trichechus manatus latirostris | reverse complement strand
GGTACCCTGCCTGAGCATAGCAGCACAGTAGCAACTTTTAACATTGCCTGGGTTCAAAATTCGTTCTGTCCTTTGATGTAACTATGTTGATAAAGAATTGGAGGTTCCTCTACTAATAGACAAATATATAAAGCATAAAATTTACTGATGCATTATTGTATCTAAAAGAAAAAAAATTTGTTTTAAATTAACCTAACCAGAGCTGTTAGAACATATAGTAGATTAAATAAAGATCTTGTTTAACATATCTTAGCTGAAAAAAATTAACTTTCAAACTATAATGTTAAATCTCATACTGTAGGAGTAGAGTCCTAATTTCTATAAGTCTGAGTTACAAGACTGTTTATGGGGCAATACTTCTCACCTGTTAGAAGAATTATTTCTAGACAACTGTATTAGTCGCTGAACATGCAGTTCAAATCTTGGTATGATCTCTTGCTCTAGGCCATTTCCTTCATGTAAAATGTTGAAACTCTTATGAACCTGTCTGGCAACTAGACAAGAGTTAAAGACATCACTAGTTCTTTTTTTCTTTTCACCTTTTTTTTTCTTAAATGAAAGCGAAGAATCTCAGCCAACTCAAATTTTCTGTGTGATGTAATTAAAAAAATTGCTTATTCATCAGTTTCTCAATGAAAGAGGATCATATTTTGTATGACCAGACAGCTAGAGTTGAAAACAAATTGTCTCAAGTGTATATGTACATATGTATATGAGTATATATGTATGCTTATAGACACACACATAAACACTAATATACATATGCACATGTACTTCTTTCTGCCTCTATCACCATTACAAAAACAAAGCT
>NW_004444164.1:2910188-2941564 GCF_000243295.1 Trichechus manatus latirostris | reverse complement strand
TGATTACACTTCTCAGCCTCACTTTCCTTTCTGAAGGAAAGAAGGGAAAAAAAAAAAAAAAAAAACCCCACGTGCTTTTAACTTGCTTTCTCTCAGACAGTTTCTCTAAAATTAAATTACTCTTGTTAAAGTAATTATGCTTTTGGTTTCAACTGTGAATTATTTAGAAGTCCACTAGGCCAGGGTTTCCACAGGTGCCTGATGATAATCACTTTAGGTACTCCTTTAAAATGTGGTTTCCTGAGCCTCTTACAGATAATTTGAATTATATTTCCAGGAAAATTTAACAATCTCTGTTTTGAATGAGGGCACTCAGAAATGTCTTTTCTCATCAGGTAGATTTGCCAAGTATTGCATTAGACTATAGATAAGCTTCAAGGGGCCAGAGGTCCTTGTTTGGCCATAGTAAATGCTCAATAAATATGTGTTAGAATGAATGATATTATGACACAGTTTCTTTCTCCAGGCTAGCACTGCTTCTAATAAACATTACCTGCTTAGGTAGTGATTGGCATCTACCTACCTGCAGTAGTTACAAACTTGAGTCTTATGACATTTTAAAAAAATTTATCTGTCTATTGTATGATATTTAGACTTTATTTGCATATAATTAAGGCTGCACTTTTTAATCTTACTCTAAGGCATTTCTTCCCATGTGATCCTCTACCTCTGAAATTTAAAATAAAAGCAAACAAGCCATAACAAGGATAAATGTCTTACACATTTTTCCTAATTGGTTTTTCTTTTCTCAGAGAAAAGAACAGGGATTGATCATTATCCAAATATCAAATTGAGACATTTAAGTGGACAACAATTCCTTGTCTTTCTTGTCTATATCATGACTCTTCCAATGTATCTTTGGTGTACAGTATTGCTTTGGGGTTTGTTTTGTTTTTGTTTTTTATCTTTTCTATCTGAAGCTCAATTTCCTTAGTGTAATTAGAAAATATCTGCACTTAAACATTGAGATGAGCATTAAATATGATTACTTGAAAGCATACATAGTGTCTGAACTTCAAAGAGTATTCATTTGTAAATAATTTTGTCAATGGGAATTGTTTACCAATTCTGTCATCTACTAAGCAACATAACCCTTATAAAATTGACTCTGCCTGGAAGAGGTTGCATAGGTCCAGCTCACTATTATTACTCCCCATTGCTAACCTCCACATTGTCTCATGATCTTGTTTATCCTTCCTGTGCCAGTCTCTATTGAAAGTTTAAGATTAACCGATGTTCCTCCTTGGAGGGTGGAAAACAAGTGATAATGATCTAGGAATGAAAAACCAAACTAAGTACCCATCTTGGGACAAGAAAACCAGGATGCTGCCAGATAACCCCCAAGAAAAGATTAACTCATATGGGACGTGACCACCTCAAGGGGGAATTAACACAACTTCTAAGACCCATAATGCTGTCCCTATAAAGCCTTCGGCCAATCTCCAGTGGGAGAGATGGGTTTTTGGAGGAATCTAGTCCTCTCTGTCTCCTATATATTTATAGGTAATAAAACTGCTGCTGCTTACCTCACTCCTGTCTCAGAATTGGCTATTGCGGCAGGCAGCTCCAATCCACGTTATTGAAGTAAAAATTTGGAGGCCTGTATGGGGAGCTCCAGCCGCTTAAGACACAGCGGTCCCTGGGGCAGGGCCTGGGGCTGAACAGCAGCTCTCTCAACAAGTGGCTGAGTGTGGTTTCATTTGCCTCCGGGGAGACTATTGGCCAGACCTGGGTCTGCTATGGCACCACCGGTCCTCAACCGCACCAAAAGAGGGGGGTGAAAGAAAGCAAGACCTGCACTGGAGGGATCCCAAGGAGAGTCTGTGACTCCTCTTCCTGTTGTGCTCACAGCCGGGGCTAAGAGGGTGGGCCTGAAGGTTCCAGACTGAGACCTGAGCCCTTTGTTTTTGAGGCAGGAGACACCTCAGATGACCAACCTCGTGAGTAGGATCACAAGAAGGGACTCCTGGTGACTCTAGACGCTTGATTCCAGGGTGTGTGAATGCTCCTGAAAACTGTCTGAGAATAAAGGTTGCTAAGATCACTTCTGTCACCCGAAAAGGTTGTCTGAGAGGTTGAGGCTGCCAAGATTACCTTTGTCATCTTGGTGGGATCATGTTTTGTGTTTCTTGACTGTTATTTATGTGTACTTGTCCCTGTGAAGCCCCAGTCTTCTTGTGTCATCATGTTAACCCTTACCTGTATAAAACCTGTCACCAGATTGGCAAATGTTTTTGGTTCCAGTTTTTTTTTTAGTTCTGAGAAAACATCTCCAAGGAGGTTGGGGGCCCAGAATAGGAAGTAATCTAAGGTAAATATTATATGAAATGTGTTTTATTAAAGGAAAAAGAATAATTTTGTCTTAGAGTAAAAGTAACAGTTCCAGAAGAGTAAAAAAGAAAGAAATTAGTTACCTTTTGCCCTTCAAAATGCCTAGGTCAACTTAAACATATATACATGTTTTCCATGTGTCAAGAGAGTAAGGGCAAGGCAACATCAGGCCTCCTCAACCCCCAGCCCCCAGTTTCCAAGGTCATGTATCTCCAGGGAAGCTTTTGAAAGATTTTTTCCAACTAGGAGGAGACACTTTTAAGACAAAAGATTAGAAAAATTGTTAATTTGCTATAGTTATCAGAAATTGGGTGGATCCTGGCCATAAAAGAACTGTAAACAAGTTCTCTTATTATAGGGGAACTCTAAGAAGTCAAAAAATAAAAATGAAAAAGAAATCACAAATAAACACACCTGAAATGGCCTGGAAAAATGTTTCCAGCAGTAGCCAGAGACTTAAGGTTATAGCCATATCAATGAATTGGTCAGCTGAACAGAGACTTTGCAATTTCCAAAGCCAGTTAATAAAATCTTTAAGGGCTAAAATTAGATTGGGAAAAATATGAGAAATAGTGAAAGTTAAATGAAAATTAGAATATTTAAACAGACTTTCTTTCAACAACAGTTATGTTTTATTATATACAGGCTTAAAATAATTCCCAAGACATTTTATGTAACTTACATTAAATTAATAGATGTTTGTCATAATTTAAGCTTCTATACTTCGGCTTTTTATGCCACAAGAGGAAGAACATATATATATTTAAGTCTGCTAATGAGTGTGTTCATTTTTGCCATTTTAATGGGTATGCAACAAAGACATTGTTTAAGGGGTTTATTGAAAAAGAAATTTATTTGATATGGTCAAAATTTTATCTGTATGACTAAATTTTAATGGTTTAATTTATAATTTATGAGCTCTTTACAAGCTTTAATGTTAAATAGCTTATAAAACAAATAATCGAGTTTCTTGCTGTTAAAATAACAAATTTTTCTTTGATTTCTGAGTTGAAGGGTTAATTTATTCTTTGTGTAATCTGCCTCAATGACAAAAGTTCAGCTTCTCGTTAGAATAAGATTCTTGAGTTGAAAACCAAGCCACATGGCTTTAGGAAAAAAAAAAAAAGCTAAGGTTTTTACCTCTAAGATCTTTGGTTAAATAACTTAAGTATTGTTTCACAGTGACCTATAATCAACTCCTGACAACTCTGAAACTTCTTGGAAAGCCATAAAAATTTTTTTATAAAGGAAAAGTGTTAAAAATGTTTATTTAACATGTTATAAATTATAAGAAAAGTGTTGTCAAAATCAAGAGACATGCCTCATTCTCGTTGGGTTAAAATTTATATGCTAGTACTTCCTCTTATGTTTTTGCCTGGTATTAGACAGAAAATACATAATATTATGTCATAATTTTATTATTATCTCTTTATTGTTAACTTAGTCATAAATTTATTTTTGAATCTAGCATTATCAAAGCCAACAATTTAACTGAAGAATTCACATCATTTACCTATGAAGCTTTTTTTATTACTACTCTGGTATTTAGAGACTTGGTATATTCTTAATATATCCTGACTATATGGCATTTTATCTCAAAATTGTTATGTATTATATCTGAAGCTCTTTAAAAATATAGTTAATTGTTATATTTATAAATCTTTTTATCTAAAGTTTTTTTTTTAACTGGTTTTATTTGGCCTTTATGTTGTGCTTGTAATTAATTTCTATCAGGTCTTTCACTATTAAGAGTATTATTTTTATAAGTTAATCATGGCCCTATTAAGTTTTGTCATTTGCAGATAAGTTTTTACTCTACTGATTTGCTGAAAACGTTTGATATTGGACTTACGAAGGACTGTGACTAGACTCAATCAAGATTTCCAGAACTCTTATGTAGAAGCTGATAAGTTCGCACACTGCTGCTGATCCAGAATCACATGGAACTGAAATTAACTACATAAGACTGAGTAAACGAAAGCAAACTATGGGTTTTATGTGGGAATATTGCTGATGTTTTAAGGTCCTACTTTCTGGATATAAAAAACCATTTTCCTTTCTCCTAAATTATCTAAATAATGGGTTTAGATATTGTAACTCTTGAATTAGAAGTTCTGTGGGTAAACTTAGCAAAGTTGTAACTGTCATGTCCAGAGAAGTGTCTGAAATTTGAGCTATGATTTTACAAAATAGAATAGCCTTCCTGTTAGTCTCTCAGCAAACAGTTTTTGCCTTAATAGATAAATGTTGCTGTGTTAATTAATACTTAGTCTGAGGTTTTGCAGAATGTAGTTGCTGTTGAGGCATAAGAAAAGCAGTTACTGATGCTGCTTATGCATAAACAAACACCTATTATGGGGGGAGGCCCATCTATCCCAGCCAAATCTCCTCTTGTCAGCATTCTAGCAAACTGGAGGAGGTATAGTTATGAGCCTATGACAAGAAAAAAAATGATATGCTTCTGTAACAATGTATGGTCCCAATACCAGCTAGGGGACCAGGAACATTAGCCCCAGAATGGGTCTTTGGATTACAGTATGATTTTTCAGCTTGGTTTGTTTTGTGGAAAAAGAAAAAGAAAGGAACAAAGTTCCCTATATTCAAGCTTTCATGTCTGTCTATCAGACTTTGAATCCCTCTAACCAGGTTCTTTCCCAGGGAAAGCTGAAGGCAAACGTGCTTCCTGAATCCTCACCAGAGGATCCCCTCTTACAAGGAATAGCCCCAATAACTGCTTTGGCTCCCCCTCCCCTTATACAGAAGGTGCGGTAGAAGCCACAGGCCGGGCCTAGGAATGACGGCAGAATCCCCCACTGAAAGGGGTGAGCCTGATTCTAGTTTGGCCAGCTTGGGAGAAACTGACAAAGAAGGGAATTGGGAAATAAGAGTCTGACTTAATCCGGTATGGTCCCCCACCAACATTCGTCAGGGTACGGTTTTCAGGTACTGCCAGGGCTCGGCAGGGGAATTTCCTCTGAGAGAAGTTCCAGCTGAAGGAGGAACAATGTTAGTATACACTCCTTTCTCTACCTCTGACTTGTATAACTGGAGAATCACAATCCCTTATCAGAGTAACCCAGATTGGATGGCAGAGTTGTTCTTTCCATTTTCTACAGATCCCGCCTGAAAACGTATGTGCCTTCCTTTCCATATTCAACAAAAGGTGAATCCAGAGGTCTGGGCATCAGAAAGACCTGGGCGAGCCAAGTCAGCTGCACCAGTTAAAATTACTTTAAAACTTGGAGCACCTATTATAAACCAGAGGCAGTAACCCCTCCGCAAGGAAGCTTTGGAAGGGATCGCACCATTGGTGCATCAGTACATAGAAACTGGACTTCTGAAATTTTGCCCATCTCCATACAACACCCCTATCTTACCAGTTGTGAAACCAGGGACAAGGGAATATTGGGCTGTTCGAGACCTAAGGAAAATCAGCCAAATAGTAGAGGACATTCATCCAATTGTGCCAAACCCATATACCGTCTTGGTTACTGTAACCAGTCATTGTGCTTGGTTTTCAGTACTGGACTTGAAAGATGCCTTCTTTTGTATTCCTCTATACCCTGAGTCTCAGCCTCTATTTGGCTTTGAATGGACTCATATTAAGACAGGGAATTGCTGTGGGAGTACTAACTCAATCCCTGAGACCAGCCAGGTAACCGGTGGCCTACTTTTCAAAACAGCTGGACAACGTGGCCCGGCGATGGCCCCCTTATCTTCAAGCCTTGGCTACAACATGTGACCTGTTACATGAAGTTGAGAAATTCACCCTTTGACAAAAGGTAACGACACTACATACAGTTCTGCCTTTTTTGGCACAAAAGGGGGTGGTTTGGCTCAAGGCAGGATGGATGCGAAAATATCAGGCAATCTTGTTAGACACCCCAAATTTGGTTCTGAAGGCTGTCTCCTCCCTCAATCCTGCCACATTGCTGCCTATTTCGGAAGATGCCTCTTACATAGCTGCCTAGAGATAATTAAGGAAGTTTATTCTAGCAGACCAGATCTCTCAGATGTCCCCTTGACTGACCTAGAGATAGAAATGGCAGTAACTTTCTATATGAAGAATGCCGCAAAGTAGAATATGCGATGGTGACACGAACTGCGGTCTTACAGGCAGCTCCACTTCCTGCCTGCAGTTTGTCTCAAAAGGCCGAACTCATAGCCCTTGGGCAGGCCCTATGACTAGGAGCAGGAAGATACATAACTGTGTATACTGATAGTAAGTATGCCCATCTGGTCCTTCACTCACATGGTGCCTTGTTGAAAGAAAGGGGACTTCTGACATCTGCCAACAAAGAAATAAAACATGTACCAGAAATCCTGGAACTCCTGAAGGCAATCAATGATCCCCTTCAGGTGGCAGTGGTATAATGCCCCAGACACCTGGAAATTTTAGATACCTGCTGGTTTTTGTGGACTCCTACTCAGGGTGGGTGGAGGTTTTCCCTTGTCGAAGTGAACCAGCCCAAGAAGTGACCAAGGCGTTACTCGAAGAAATCATACCCCATTTTGGTCTTCCAATCTCAGTCCAGAGTGACAACAGGAGAGCTTTTATGGCAACAGTGACACAAGATGTCAATAAGGCTTTAGATATAAATTGGAAACTACACTCAGCCTGGAGAACAAATTGACTGGAAAGACCAAAAAGATGAACTATGCTCTGAAAAAGTCCTTGGCGAAACTTTGCCAGGAGACAAGCTCCACTTAGATACAAGTTCTCCTCGTACAGAATCCAGGCTCAGATTGGGCCCTTACAAATTAATATATGGGAGACCATTCCTGAAAAAGTCAACCTTCCCCACCTCAGCAATGGCCGAGGTGGAGAAAAGAGACCGGGTCCATTCTCTGGGAGCCGTCATAAACACTATTAATTAGTATGCTTCTTCTTGTTTGTCTTTTCCTCTGACACTCTCCTCCACAGGTTCCAACCCGGAGATCGGGTCCTGTTGAAAACCTGGAAGAACCAACACCTGGAAGATCTACTGGCCCCTCAGTGGGAGGGACCTTTTGAAGTTCTCCTGACCACCCACTCTTCTCTGAAATTAGCAGGAGTAGCCACTTTGGTGCATCACTCAGAGTAAAAGCAGCCCTGCCAGAAGAAGAGAAAGAAGCAGAAAACAAAGAGTCACCATACTCTTGTACTCCAATTCAGGGCCTGAAGTACAAGTTCATGAAGCTTACAGTACAATGATTTTGATGTTATTTCCCTCTATCTTTCTATTTTTCCAGGAGACCTGGACAGAAAAGGTGCCATTGATCCCACAGGCAAACGGGACATTGACCCTGCAAGCTGGGGACACTCTGACTCTCCTGTTTGTAGTCTGAACCCTAACTCCAGTAGGTCCAGTTAAGTGGGCCATAGAAAAGCCCAAAAAAAGAATCTTAAGTTAGTGATTATTCTAGTTTGTTTCTGTGTTCCCTGTTTTATGAGAATATTAACAAAAGGAACTACTCTTAAGGCTAGAAAAATTTTTATTCTGGTAAGTCGGAATGCCCCCTTTTCAAGCTCTGGAGATGCATGTCATCTAATTCACCAAGATGCAGCCAATTTCCACTCTAACTCACCTTCTGTCTATGGCCCCTAATTGATACCAAGAGTTTTCTCACCCCAGCTGACACTCCTAACCAGCAGGAAGTGGTCAGAAAAGAAGTGAAGTCCTGTTTCCCAAGACTAAGAAACTTCCAATTAAAGGGGGGATTGGAAGAGGCTGCATAGGTCTGGCTCACTATTATCACTCCCCATTGCTAACCCCTGCATTGTCTCATGATCTTGTTTTTCCCTCCCATTCTGGTCTCTATTAAAAGTTTAAGAGTAACCAATGTTCCTCCTTGGAGGGTGGAAAACAAGTGATAATGATCTAGGAATGAAAAACCAAACAAAGCACCCTTCATGGCACAAGAAAACCGGGACGTTGCCAGATAACCCCCAAGAAAACATTAATTCATTTAGGACATGACCACCTCAAGGTGGAACTAACACGAACTTCTAAGACCCATAATCCTCTCCCTATAAAGATTTCCACCAATCTCCAGTGAGAAAGATGGGTTTTTGGAGGAATCTAGTCCGCTCTGTCTCCTATATATTGATACAAAATAAAACTCTCGCTGCTCACCTCACCCCTATCTCAGAATTGGCTTTTGAGGCAGGTGGCTCCAATCCGAGTTATTGCAGTAACATGCCTATGCCATTATTTCACACCATTTTTCAGGAAAGATTACCTTTAAAAACATACAGAACATCGCAAAAACATTGCATACAGTTAAACAATATAGTTTTCTCCAGATGATGTTAACTTGAAAAAATCCCAACCAATTCTAAAATAATTTTCATGACAGAGCAATACTGTCAATACCTGGTTTGGCTTCAAAAAGTTGGATAGTTCTGTCTCTTAAATCTTTTATATAAACGTAAATTACTACAATTAATAGATTACCTAGTCTTAGTAGAACACAGCATTTGCTTAGCCATCTGTTATATTTACATAACCAGAGTCCAGGCAACTCCCTGAAGCTCTACAACTTAATCAAGTACTCTATTTACACAGTCATGTATTCCCTGAGAGCTGCCTCCAGTGATGAGGTTTGCATTGCTAAATCTATCGATTAGTTCTAGCTACTAGCCAATCAGTTAATAAAACTGGAAACTTAAGCCAAAGATGAAAGTCTTAGTTAAAATTTCTTTGAGTGTCTTGAAACATACTTTAAAAATGCTAAAACTCACTAATTCCTTCATTTATTGTTTTTGGTCACTCTCACAATTTGCAGCTATTATAGAGTTACAGCTAAAACAGTGGCACACCAAGTGGAAGGAGGTGTAACGTCTGTAGAGAATTTAAAATCATGAAAAACTCTACTAAAAGCCAACTTTTTATTACCACCAGCAATTCTGAACATTTTCTGTGTTAAAATACTCTTTCCCCAAAAAACAAAATCATTTGTGGTTTAGTGCTAATCAAAACAATTGCTGTACTTACTGTTGAGTTTTATCTATTTATTTATGTATTCTTGTATGTGTATTCCAGGAAGACTGGTGACACAGTGGTTAAGTGCTCACCTGCCAACCCAAAGGTCGGCAGTTAGAACCTACCAGCCACTCTGCAGGAGAAAGACGTGGCAGTGTGTTTCCGTAAAGACCACAGGCTTGGAAACCCTATGAGGCAGTTCTACTCTGTCCTATATTGTCACTATTCATGGAAATAAACTCGAAGGCAATGGGTTATATGTGTATAGATATGTATAAATATATTCGAATATGTATATTATATATATGTTTGTGTATATGTATTGTTAATATTAACACTATTTTATTGCTTAGTTTTAAATACTGTATTCTACGTGAAAAATAATTCATGAGACTCTCAGTTATATAATGCTCCCCCATTCACATCCATGAAACTAGATTTGGGTGTGAGATTTCTTTTTAATTTCTACCTTCTTTCATTCCCTTTTTTTTTTTTTTTTTTTTTTAGTTTGTATTGGTTAGAAATCAGTGGAATCACTTCAGGAGCAATTTGTATCTCCAAACACTGTCATACTATATATTTCTGTGTTTAAGCAGTAAAGTAAAAATAAACAATGATTATAAAGACTAAGAACAGAAATTGAATTACTTTAATTCTGTCATTCCATATGAGCACTTGGGGTTTTTTGTTTGTTTTTAACAGATTTTAAATTTTTAGAACAGCTTTAAATTTACAGAAAACTTGAGCAAATAGTACAGATAGATCTCCTATACCACCCCCTCCACACATACACACACACACCACACACACACACACACACACAGATACCCCTATTATCAACATCTTGCATCTTTGTGACACATTTGTTAGAATTAATGAACCAATATTGATAGATAATTCTCATAAAAGTTCACTCTTTGAGTTGCAGAATTCTATGGGTTTTCACAAATGCATATCACATATCTACCATTGTAGTTATGCAGAGTAGTTTCATGGCCCTAAATATACGCTGTGCTCCATCTATTCATGCTTTCCTTCTTTCCCAAGCCCTGGTAACCATTGACTTTTTACAGTTTCTATAGTTGTATCTTTTTCAGAATGTCATATAGTTGGAATCATACAGTATGTAAACTTTTCAGACTTTTACTTGATATGCATTTGTTTCCTCTGTCTTTTCATAACTTGATAGCTCATTTCTTTTTACCACTGTATAATATTCAATTGTATTAGATGTATCACATTTTGCCTATCCATTCACCTATTAAAATGCATCTTGGTTGGTTCCAGTTTTGGGAAATTATAATTAAAGCTGTGATAAACATTAGTGTGCAGGTTCTTGGGTAGATATAAATTTTCAACTCAATTGGGCAAATACCTAGGAATATGATTGCTGGATCGTATGGTCAAACTATGTTCAGCTTTGTAAGAAGCTGTCAAGCTGTCTTCCAATATAGCTGTATAATTTTACATTCCCACCAGCAGTGATGTCAGGGTGAATGAGAGTCCCTGTTTGCTCCCCACCCTCACCAGCATTTTATATTGTCAGTGTTTTGGATTTTAGCATTCTAATAAGCATGAATATACCATAGAATGCCAAAAGAATGAACAAACCTGTCTTGGAAGAAGTACAACCAGAATACTCCCTAGAAACAAGGATGGCGAGACTACGTCTCACATACTTTGGACATTTTATCAGGAGAGATCAGTCCTTGAGGAAGGCCATCATGCTTGGTAAAGTAGAAGGTCAGCAAAAAAGAGGAGATCCTCAACGAGATGGACTGACACAGTGGTTGAAGCAATGGGCTCAAGCATAGCAACGATCATCAAGATGGCACAGGACTGGGTAGTGTTTCGTTCTGTTGTACATGGGATCACTATGAGTCGGAACTGACTCCATGGCACCTAAAAACAACAATAGATATGAAGTAGTATCTCACTGTTGTTTTGATTTGAAATTCTTAATGACTTATAATGTTGAGAATCTTTTTATATGCTGAATTGCCATTTGGATATCTTGTTTGATGAGGCATTTTTCAGGTGTTTGCCCATTTTTTAATTGGTTTATTTGTTTTCTTTGTATATTTTGAACACAAGTTCTTTATCAGATGTGTGTTTTGCAAATATTTCTCTCAGTCTGAGGCTTGTCTATTCATTCTCTTTACAGTGTCTTTCACAGAGCAGAAGTTTTGATATTAATAAAGTCCAACTTATCAATTTTTTTGTTGTTGTTTCATAGATCATGCTTTTGGTGTTGTATCTAAAAAGTCATCTCCCAACTCAAGGTCATGTGAATTTTCTCCCATGTTATATTCTAGAAGTTTTTATGGTTTGGGTTTTATGTTTAGGTCTATGATCCATTTTGAGTTAATTTTTGAAAAAGATATAAGGTCAATGTCTAGATTTATTTATTTACTTATTTATTTTTTTGCATTTGGCTGTCCAGTTTTTTCAGCACCGTTTGGTGGAAAGACTACCTTTCTCCACTGAATGGCATTTGCCTCTTTATCAAAGATTTGTTAACTGTATTTGTGTGGGTCTTTTTCTGGGCTTTCTATTCTGTTCTATTGGTCTATTTGTCTTTTCTTTCACCGATACCATGGTGTATTAATTTCTGAAGCTTTATGGTAAGTTTTGATGTTGAGTAATATCAGTCTTTCTACCTAGTTCATCTGCTTCAGTATTGTTTTGCCAATTCTAGATCTTTTGTAATTCCATTAAACTTTAGAATCAGTTTGTCAATATTTACAAAATAACTTGCTTTGATTTTGTTTGGGATGGCATTAAATCTATAGATCATGTTGGAAAGAATTGACATCTTAATGATATTGAATCTTCCTATCTGGAAACATGGACTATCTCTCCATTAACTAGAAACCAATAGGGATCAAGTTGCTTCCAACTCATGGAGATTCCATGTGTGTCATAGTAGAACTGTGCTTCATAGAGTTTTCAATGACTGAATTTTCAGAAATAGATCAGGCCTTTGTTCCAAAGAAGCTTCTATATCTTCTTTAATTTCTTTCATCAGAATTTTGTAATTTTTCTCATATAGATCTTGTAATTATTTTGTTATATTTACACCTAAGTATTTTACTTTGTTTTTTGTTGCTAATGTAAATGATGTTGTGTTTTTTATTTTAAATTCTAGTTGCATGTGAATGGTAAGAAAGCAACAACATTTTGTATATTAACTTTGTATTCTGCAAATTTGCTATAATTATTTATTAGTTCCAAGCATGTTTTTGTTGATTCTTTGGGATTTCCTACCTAGACAATGATCTCATATGTGGGGAAAAAAAAAAAAAGACAGTTTTATTTCTTCATTTCCAATCTGTGTACCTTTAATTTCCTTTTCTTGTCTTATTGCATTAGCAAGGACTTCCAGTACAATGATGAATAGGGGTAGTAAGAGAGTACATTCTTGTCTTTTTGATCATAGGAGAAAAGCATCTAGTTTCTAACCATGAACAATGGTTTTAGCTGTAGGTTTTTTAGCAAATGTTCTTTATTAAGTTGAGGAAGTTCCCGTTTATTCCTAGTGTGCTGAGAACTTTTATCAAGAATGTGTGGTGGGTTTTGTTAAATTATTCTTCTGCATCTAATGATATGATCATATGATTTTTATTCTTTAGCCTATCTATATAATAAATTAAATTAATTGATTTTCAAATATGCACTAACCCTACATACCTGGGTTAAATCCCACTTGCTTGTGGTATATAATTATTTTTATACATTGTTGTATTCAACTTGTTAATATTTTGCTAAGAATTTTTATATCTATGTCCATGAGAATTCTTAGTCTGAAATTTTCCTTTCTTGTAAGGCTTTTTTCTAGTTTTGGCATTTGGGTAATACCAGTAAAGAACAAGTAACAGACTGAGCTCAGAAGTGTTTCCTCTGTTTCTGTTTTCTAGAAGAGATTGTAGAAAATTGGTATCATTTTTTTTTTCCTAAATGTTTGGTAGAATTCACCAGTAAAAATACCTGGGAAAGTACTCCTTTGTAGAAGGTTATTAAATTATTGATTTAGTTTCTTTAATAGATATCGGCATATTCCAATTACTTACTTATCCTTTGAAGTTTTGCTGTGTTTTTGTATTTCAAGTAACTGGTCTATTTTATCTAAGTTATCAAATTCATGGGCATAGAGTTCTTCATGTTCGTTTATTATCCATTTAAATCATTAGTGATGACTCTGGTTGGAGCTTTTATTTTTGTGAATATTCAAAATAGTGAAGAATTCACACTGTGAAGAGTAATGTTTCTATTTGTACATACAAATTATATTTTTAAAATTGAAATATATTTTTAATTTTCAAATATTAATTTTTTGCCCTAATTAAACCATTACAATATAAATATTATTGATAATGACTTATATATTAAGGTAATTATTTTTTCTGTCCCCAGGAACTTCCTTTTCTGATATTAAATAGAACATTGAGGACAGTACCAACCCATAAAAATTGGCACTAAGTGAGTATTACAATATTTGCTTCCTTCCTGTTCTCCACGAGGAATCTGAAATACTGACAATGTGGTTGTATGCCTTAACCTGTCTACTCTCTTCCCTTTAACTCTTTCTTTAAGATTTATGATTTCCAGTGGGATTTTCTCTACAAGTTACTATGTGGGTTGCAAAATGTCATCAGCTGTGAAAAAATATCTTTATTGTTGTTGCTCCTGCCGTTGTCACTTCCCGTCAAGTCAGTTCGTACTCTTGGCCATCTCATGTGTGCAGAGTCTAGCTGCTCCATAGGATTTTCAAGGCTGTGACTTTTCTGAAGCAGATTGCCAGGCCTGTCTCTTGAGGCACGTCTGAGTGGGTTTGAACTGACAACCTTTTGACTAGTAGTTGAACTTTTAATCATTTGTGCCACCCAGGGACCTTATATTCATCCTAGTGATAACTAATATCAAATTATTTTACATCAATTAGATTTATAAAAATCAAAGTGATGAATAGATGAGTTTTGTGGTATGTAAATATCACTGTCAACACACTAAAACTATCAGAAAAATCTGCTTATCAAGCAAAACTAAGTTTATTAGACTTATTGCAGTAAGGACAAATACTGACATGACAATTAAAGTAGGGTTTCAAAAAGAAAAAAGTTAGGGAAAGATATTTATTGAGTTTCATGGCCTGCTCTGGATGACTTGAAAATTGGTCTTTCCCATGAGGAAACTTTTTGAAATTAGAGAGTTTCTAACACCATAGCTTGGACTGATATGCACCATGTTGTGAGGGCCTTGGAGTGAACCTTGATGAGCAAGCTCTTTTAGATGGTTAAAAGTCTTACCTACCAGGAACAAATATTTTATACTTGGAAATCAAATCATGTTATCATCTGTCTTAGTCATCTAGTGCTGCTACCTCAGAAGTACCACAAGTGGGTGGCTTTAACAAAGAGGAATTTATTTTCTCACAGTCTAGTAGGCTATAAGTCCAAGTTCAGGGCGTCAGCTCCAGGGGAAGGCTTTCTCTCTCTGTCTCCTCTGGAGGACGATCCTTCTCATCAGTCTTCCCCTGGACTAGGAGCTTCTCCGTGCAGGGACCCCGGGTCCAAAAGACATGCTCTGCTCCTGGCGCTGCTTTCTTGGTTGTATGAGGTCTCCAACTCTATACTTGCTTCCCTTCCTTTTAATCTCTTGTAAGATAACAGGTGGTGCAGGCCACACCCCAGGGAAACTCCCTTTACATTGGCTCAGGGATGTGACCTTAGTAAGGGTGTTATCATCCCACCCTAATCTTCTTCAACATAATCTAATCTTGCCTCATTAACCACAGGCAGAGATTAGGATTTACAACACAGAGAAAAATTACAATCACAAAATGGAGGACAACCACACAATACTGGGAATCATGGCCTAACCAAGTTGACACATATTTTTGGGGGACACAATTGAATCCATGACAGCATCAGTTCTCATATTCTTAATATTCGCTAGTTTCTATATTTGGCTTCTTCTCAAAAGTGTCCATTGAAACCCTTAAGAGAATTGCAAAATTTCCCAGGCCAAAATTTTTTCCAGTAGGTAATTAATTTCAAATAGTAAGGAGTTCTGAATTTAATAAGAGCCACAAAACAAACAAAGAAGAAGTAATCTTTTGAAAAATAAAATTTAGGGAGGAGAAAGTAGTAATCACAAAATGATAACAATTTACAGAAAATTCTTTCTGACATCCTCACTCTCTCTTCCTTGTTTTGTTATCATCATCTAAAGAGAAGCAGTAATATGATATGTATAGACACAGTTCCAAGGGAAAAATAGATGTAATAAGAACCAAGATCACAAATTAAATCATTATCCGTTTGGTAAGTGAACAGTAACTTCAAGGAGCTATACACATAAAAATATAGTGACCTTGCCTCAGGTCAGCAAACCAGAGAATTTTTCATTCCCACAGCTTTCTCTGCATGCCCTAGAGTATGCCTATCTCTGGAATATAGTTGTCTCAATTTTCAAAAACTGTCAGACAATGAGATATGCTTTTTTCTTTTTATATTTATAAGTGGCTTAAATTCCTGAGGGGATGAATTACTCCAGATAGTTAAAGATGGTAAGACAAGAAGTAATGGCCTGAAACATGAAGAGGGAATGCTTAAGCTAGATAAAATGAAGAAATTCTTAGTCTTGAGGTCAATGAGGCAATCTAATAGGGTACCCAGGGAGGTAGTCAAGATACGATCACTAAGCACTATTCAGACTCAAGGGAAAATTAAAGAGACAAGCTCTGAATGGAAGATCGAGAAATCATATATTTTTAGGCAAGGAAGAAAAAAATCTGCTGTAAGTAACTGAAGAGGCAACTTTTAAACAACGCATGTAAATTATTAATTTTCCTTGAGATTAAACTATCACACTTTATAGAAGTAATTATATATTTCACGGTGATTTTTAAAGGTTTCAATTAGTATTTATTTAACAAATATTTACTGAGTTCCTACCCCATGTCAGGTACTCCTCTAGGTTGATTTAATATATACTCAAATATAAACGTCGTATGATTGCATGGGATATTGGTTTCTAATAAAGCTTATTAATAACCTCAGCTGGTGACCTCAAACAACACAAATAGTTAAAATATGCTAACTGCTTCACTTGCACAGCACACATAAATATCTATCTATATATCTGTATCTATTTATATTTCTACTTATAATAAATTTCTGTATATATATTAGTACTTGATCTACATGTTTCTCTGAAAATGACATGCTATTTCTCAGTTCCTTTAAATCCTGCCAATCAAAATTGCCTGGTTTTTTCCTACTTTTTTGTTATCTTATGCAACAGAAATGATTAATGGTTCATGCTTTATTTCTACAGATTAGCATCTTTATCCTATAATAATTAAATACAGAACCTATATATTTTTAAAACACTACGTTATTCAAGTAAGTTATGTAACATTTTATTCATGGATTATATTATGCAAATTTAGAGTAAAATGTGAGGCATAACATAATTGATATCTTAAACATTGTAAATAGTTAAATTATGCAATTAGATGCTTTGATATATGTCTGTGAAACTATCACCACAATCAAGTTAATGAATACACCCAACAGTGCTGTTTTATACTCCCTTCTTGCCATCCTCCCCTACTCCATAGCCATTGCCAGGCAACCAATGGCCTGTATTTTTGTCACAATAAAATAGTTTGAATATTCTAAAATTTTATTTAAATGGAATCATAAAATATGTACTTGTTTTATCTGACTCCTATCACTCAGAATTATTATTTGAAGATTCATCCATGTTATTGAGTGTATCAGTAGTTCATTCTTTTTTATTGCTGAGTAGTATTCCATTGTATGGGTATATCATCATGTGCTTGCCTGTTCACATACTGATGGATATTCGAGCAGTTTGGGCTATTGCAAATAAAGATGCTGTGAATAGGCATACACAAGTCTGTATAAGCATATGCTTTTATTTACCTTTATTAAATATCTTGTAGTGGGATGACAATGAGAAGCCCTGGTGACATTGTGGTTAAGGACTAGGCTGCTAACACAAAGGCTGGTGGTTCAAATCCACCAGCTACTCCATGGAAGAGAGATGTAGCAGTCTGCTTATATAAAGATCACAGCCTTGGAAATCCTATGGGGCAGTTCTACTCTGTCCTATTGTGTCGCTATGTGTCAGAATCGACTTGATGGCAACATGTTTTGTTTTGTTTAGTTGTAGTGAAATGACTGGGACTTAAAGTTCTAGGAAACTGCCAAACTATTTGCAAAGTAATTTTATTATTTTACGTTCCCACTAGCAGTGAGGAAGTCTTAGTATAGACCATCTTTTTAAACTTTCTAAAAAGTATGTGGAAGTATCTCATGGGATTTTAAACGGTGGTGTTTTCCTAATGATTAATGATGTTGAACATTTTTTATGTGCTTATTTGCAATCCATATATCTTCTTATATGAAATGTCTGTTGAAATATTTTTTCACATGTTTAAAGAATTGTCCAAAGTATGACTTGTCTTTTCATTCCCTTATCGGTGCCTTTTCAAGAACTAAATTTTTTAAAATTTTGACAAAGTTCTATTTGTCTTTTTTAAATTTTATGAATTATACATTTAGTGTTTAAAAAAATTAGTTAACTAAGATCACAAAGATTTTCTCCTTTTTTTGTAGAAGTTTATGTTTCAGGTTTTATACATAGATCAATGCACCATTTTAAGTTAATTTTTGTATAAGGTGAGAGGTATGGATCTACGTGTGTATGTATTGCACTTGGATTTCCCATTATTCTAGCAACGTTTGATGAAGATTATTTCTCTCCTATCTTATTTTCTGAGGTTTTGTAACAGATTACCACATAGTGGTGGGCTAAAAACAATAGAAATCTATTCTCTTACTGTTCTGGAGGCTAGACGTCAGAATTCAGAATGTCAGCTGGACCATGTTCTCTCTGAAGGCTTTAATGAAAGATTCTTTCTTGTTTCTTCTCTTCCAGTTTCTGCTAACCCCATTGTTTCTTGGCTTGTGGCAGCATAACCCCAATCTCTGCCTCCATCATCACATGGTGTTCTTCCTTGTGAGTCTCTGTATTCCTTCTCCTTTTTTTGTAAGGACACCAATCATAATGAGATTAGGGCCCACCCCAATGACATCATCATAACTTAACTAATTACATCTATAACAACCCCTATTTTTAAATTAGATCATATTCACAAGTACCAGAGGTTAGGACTTGAACATATCTTTCTGAAGAGGCACAATTCAACTCATAATATCTCCAAAGAATGGTCTTTTTGTCAAAAATTTATTGACCATCTATGTGTGGTTTTATTTCTCCACTCTACTCACTATTGCATTCCATTGGTCTGATTGGCTACCTCTACCATAACGCATACTATCTTGATTACTGTGGCTTTGTAATAAGTCAGCTTATCAGTATCTACACAAACTTTATTTGGATTTTGATTGGAATCCTACTGTACTGAATCTGTAGATCAATTTGGTGAAAAATGACCTTTTAAAATATTAAGTCTACTGTTGTATGAGTGCTGCCTACATCTCCATGTGTTCAAGTCTTCTTTATCTCAGCATTTATTTATAGATTTTAGTTTATTGGCCTTTCACAAAATTGCTTTATCCCAAAGTATCTCATAGTTTTATGCTGTTTTAAATAGTTTTATTTTTAATTTCAAAATTTATTTTATATTTCTAGTGTGTAGAAATGTAATTGATTTTTATGGTGATTTTATATCTTGCAAACCTATCACAATTAGTATTTACAGTCACATTATGGTAGATTCTTTATAATTTTCTACATAGATGATCATGTCATGTGTGATAATAACCAAAAAACTTTGAAAATAAGATGAGGTCCCTTTTGGGTACACCTATCAAAATATATTTCCAAGATAATAAAGATAATGAGTACTATATTTGCATATCAAATTGGAAAACAATTTTACTTGTAAGGCAGAGTGTTGATGCTGTTATAGGAAATGAATCACTTTCAGAAACATTTGGTGGGAGAGCAAATTAGTTGAACTCAGAGGAAACAATCACAATTTTTATTTTTAAGTAAAAATTCAGGTAACAAAACTTAACAAAATATCCAGTCATATTATTGCAAGTTATGTAACTGTAAAAACATCTCGGAAAATGTCATTATGAAAATGAAAATATGAACTATTGCTCTGGAGAAAATATTTGTAAACATATCTAACTAAGGATTTACATCTAGAAAATTGAGTCTTACAACTCAATTATAAGAAGAAAAATTATCCTATTAAAAATGACCAAGTATTTTGAACAAACTACCAAAGAAGAAATACAGACAACAAATGAGCACGTGGAAAGATGGTCGTCAACATTAGGAAAATGCAATTAAATCCTTAATGAGGTACTACCACACTCCCAGTATAATGACTAACATAAAACATTTTAGAACTGATGTGAAGCAACTCCATCTTTCATACACTTCTGGTGGGAATATAAAATGATACACCATTTTGAAAAATAATTTTGCAATTTTTAAATACGTTACCTATCCTATGACTCTGACATTTAAATTCTATTTACCTAAGATAAATAAAAGCATGTATTCATGCAAAGAGTTGTCCACAAATGTTTATAACGCTTTATTTGTAAGAGCCCAAAGTTGCTAATAAACTAAAAGTTTATCAACACATGATTAAATAAACAAATTATGATTATCTATATAATGACTGAGAACTCATCCATACAGGGGAATAACCTATTGAAACATACATCAATGTGGATGAATCTCAAAACAATTATCTTAAATTAAATAAATCTTGTAAAAGAAGAAGTACTTTCTATATGGTTCCTTTTTTTTTTTAATTGCACTTTAGAGGAAGGTTTACAGAGCAAATTAGTTTCTCATTAAACAATTAATGCACATATTGTTTTGTAACATTGGTTGCCAACCCCAAGAAGTGTCAACATTCTCCCCTTCTTGATCTTGGGTTCCCTGTTACCAGCTGTCCTGTCCCCTCCTGCCTTCTCGTCCTTGGCCCTGGGCTGCTGTGCCCATTTAGTCTAGTTTTGCTTTATGGGCCTGTCTAATCTTTGACTGAAGGGTGACCCTCAGGAGTGACTTCAATACTGTCATGGATTGAATTGTGTCCCCCAAAAATTGTGTGTTGCAACTTGGCTAGGTCATGATTCCCAGTATTATATGATTGTGTTATCTGATGTGATTTCCTTATGTGTTGTAAACTCTATCACTATGATGGGATTATACATGATCTCCTTATGTGCTGTAAATTCTATCACTGTGATGAGGTTATACTGATAAGGTTGACAAGATTAGATAGTGTCTTGATGCAATCTCTTTTGAGATATAAAATACTGAGTTAAAAGTGTGTCTGGGGGCTATACTCTCAGGATTTCTCCCGTCTTTGTCAAACAAGTAAGTCCTGTCTTTTTTTGTGAGTTAGAATTTTGTTCTACATTTTTCTCCAGCTCTGTCCATGACTCTGTATTGTGATCTCTGTCAGAGCAGTCGGTGGTGGTAGCCGGCATCATCTAGTTGTGTTGGACTCAGTCTGGTGGAGGCTGTGGTACTTGTGGTCCATTAGTCTTTGGACTAATCTTTCCTTTGTGTCTTTGGTTTTCTTCATTCACCCTTGCTCCAGACGGGATGAAGCCAGTGGAGTATCTTAGATGGCGATTCACAAGCTTTTAGACCCCAGATGCTACTCACCAAAGTAGGATGTAGAACATTTAATTTATAAACTGTGTTATGCCAATTGAGCTAGATGTCCCCAGACCATTGTCCTCAGCCTTCAGCCCAGTAATTCAGTCCCACAGGGAGTTTGGATATGTCTATGAAGCCTCCATGACCTTGCCTTGGTCAAGTTGTGCTGACTTTCTCAGTATTGTGTGCTATCTTACCCTTCATCAAAGTTACCACTTATCTATCCTCTAGTCAGTGTTTTTCCCATCACACCTCTCCCTTCCCTAGTAACCATCAAAGATTCTTTCTTTCTGTGTGTAAACCTTTTCATGAGTTTTTATAATAGTAGTCTCATATACTATTTGTCCTTTTGTGATTGACTTACTTCACTCAGCGTAATGTCCTCCAGATTCATCCATGTTGTGAGATGTTTCCCAGATTCATCATTGTTCTTTATTGTTGCATAGTATTCCATTGTGTGTATGTATGATTTTTTTTTTATATAGAATTCCAAAAAAAGTATAGTGACAGAGGCAGATCAGAGGTTGCCTGGAGATAGGGGAGCTGGAAAAGAGTGGGAGGAAGGAAATAAAAACAGGGAAAAAGGAAACTTAAAGGGGTTCATTATCTTGATTGTGGCAATAGTTTCCCAGGTGCATATGTAAAAAAAGCACCAAACTATACTGTATAAATAAAAGCAGTATATTGTGCATCAATTATGTTTCATCAACGTTTAAGAAAGATTAAAAATTCAGAGGCAATATTTTTACTTTGAACTTTAGTTATAAAAATGTACACTATTGAAAAAGAATTACAAGCTTTGACTAACAAACCTAGTTTTGACAGCTTTTAGTGTTACTTTGATACTGAGTTAATATAACATGGATGTTATTGTCTTCTAATATTTCTACTGCAAGAACACTGAAACAATCATGAAATTCTAATAGTTATCATACACAAAAATAAATTACAGAGAAATAACTTACAATTTTCTTTGCACTCGCTAATGTTTTACTTTTTCTCTGTTGATGCCAAGTAAGATGTTCACTGCCGATTGATCAAAATGTGACCTTTATACTTTGTATTTGACAAAATAGAATCAATGTACAGATTTAATCATTATTTAAAAATGACTCTTCAAAATTTTGACTAGTGCGAACAACTTAAATTGTAACTCTATTTTAAACTCCATCTTTAATATTCAGTTTCGTATTATCAAGACTCAGTGGAGTAGTGTAACCATGAATGGGTGACAGGGTAAAGTAGGTATCAAAGGATGAAAGTCAGAATCCAAAACTTTGAACCAGAACAAAGTTAGAGGCAAGTAATAATAGCCTGATAAATACAGAAGACTCCAAGATTTGAACATTGGTAAGTTAATCAAAGACAAAGAACATGATGTACATTGGAAATCAGAGTTTTGTTGCAAAGAAAATTACCAAGTACATCTGATCCGTTATAGACATATTTGTATAAAATACTTTGTAATATGTGATGTCGTTTAGTTTTTCCTAACTGCTTCTGCAACTATCTGCTACAAATAGAGTGGAATTTAGATGAATCAGGAAATGAATATGTTGGTAAAACATAACCAATTAGAAACTCAAACTTTTTTTTTTTTTTTTAAGGTTTTCCTTTATTTCTAGCACTGTGGTGTCAGGCAGGAGAGGACCTTGTAAATTCAAGTCCATCAGTTTATGGCATTCCCCTAGCAATTCTTATTGCTCTACAATGGCCATGTGACCTAAATTGGCTCGATAATTTTGAAGAGAAGAACTTATAGTCCTTCTTAGAAGAGAGAGTATAGCACTTTTCTCTCCTTCATTCCTATTAGATGTAATCAGGAAAACCAAACAAAATAAAACTTTGACAGGCATTCATCTTGTCACCATTAAGATTATCAGCCTTAGCATAACAGTGAAAGTAAAATAGCTGAGAGATGAAAGACATCATTCATTGATTGTACTAACATGGAGCCTAGATTTCCAGTGACTTGAGATAAGAAACTTATTTATTTTTAAGTCATTTTGAGAGGAATTTTCTGATTCACAATTTACCTTAGAATCTGATTATGATATTTATTTTCTATTCCTACTAAAACTAAACTAAAAACATTGATGAAAGTAATGTCTTGTTGTTTATAAGTGTCATTGAGTCGCTTTCTACTTGTAGTGGCCCTATGTACAACAGAATGAAACACTGCCTGGTCCTATAACACCCTCACAATCATTGTCATGCTTAAGCCCGTTGTTGCAGCCCCTGTGTCAATCCACCTCCTTGAGAGTCTTCCTCTTTTTTGCTGACTTCAAATTTTCTTAGATTCATGCCTCAGACATTCCATGTTCCAGTTATTAACGGATGTTTCCAGCTATTTCTTCTTGTTTTGAGTTGCGCCATATCAGCAAATGAAAGTCCTGGAAGTTTTACTCCATCTGTGGCATTAACGTCAACTCTGCTTTGAGGAGGCAGTTCTACCCCAGTTGTATATTGAGTGTTTTCCAATCTTAGGGGCTCATTTTCCAGCACTACATAAGACAATGTTCCACTGCTATTCATAAGGTTTTCACTGACCAGTTTTTTTAGAAGTAGATTACCAGGTCCTTCTCCCTAGTTTATCTTAGTCTGGAAACTCCACTGAAACCTGTCCACCATGGGTGACTCTGCTGGTATTTGAAATACCTGTGGCATAGCTTCTAGCATCACAGAAACACAAAAGCCACCACAATATGACAAACTGACAGATGAGTGGTGGTGGCATTTATAGAAATCTATATATTTATTACTTTAAAATATTGAGATGATCTAATTGTTTAAAGTCAAATATATAAACTTATAAATAGCATACATTCACCAGATTTATTTTTCCATCATTTAAAAAATGTAAAATATTTCTAATAATGTAAATATCTTAAGAAAAAATTAGCATTTGTTTATTCTACTTTTAGTGCTTAGTTAATTAACACTATAAGTTTATGAAGACATCACTTTCTTAATGAGACTTTAATTAAGGGCAAATCTCAGTTATAAATAAATCATTAAGAATTAACTCCTGGCCCAATGCTCAAGCAAATGTACAATGATATTCAATTAATGTAATCATGTTTATGGTAGGTTGACAAAAAGATGTTGGAGATATCAAGTCCTAGTGGATTTCAATTAGTTCTTTTAGCAATGTTTATGAGTAATAAAATAAAATTTTATATATTTCTCACCTAAAATTTATTAATGATATATTTTATTATATAAAGAGTATCACAGAGAAATTAGAGTTCATTGTGTAAATTCTAATATTCTTCCTAGCAAGAATTAAGGAACAATCTACTATTAGATATATATTCAGGTATTTAAATTCTGTTAGCTTTTCTCCTCTGGGATTGCTTGCTTAATATTTATCTGTTTCCTAATGAAAAGATTAAGGTATTTCACTATTTAAAAAGGAAAAAAGAAACGTTTCTAGATTTTCCTTCTATTTTCATGTGCCATTGAGCTCAGTGAAAACCAGATAAGTGTTTTAACAACTCGATCACAGTGTGAACTTGGAAGGTACCTGCTTTGACCACAAGATAATAGTTTCTCAAACCAGTAAAATTTTTGTTTACTTGGTGAACTAAAGTATTACGAATGTTTTTAGGTACCTCCATTAAAATTATATCTTTAGCTATTTTCTTTACATTTTTGTCATCTAAAGAAAAATTATGCATCAGCAGAAAACTATAAAGTAAGAAATTTTTGTTTTTGTTGTTAGGTGCCATAGAGTTAATTCCGACTCATAGCGACCCTATATACAACAGAACGAAACACTGCCCGGTCCTGCACCATCATCACAATTGTTGCTATGTTTGAGACTATTGTTGCAGCCACTGTGTCAGTCCATCTCCTTGAGGGTCTTCCTCTTTTTTGCTGACCCTGTACCTTACCAAGCATGATGTCCCTCTCCAAGGACTGGTCCCTCCTCATAGCATGTTCAAAATATGTGAGACAAAATCTTGCCATCCTTGTTTCCAAGGAGCACTCTGGCTGTACTTCTTCCAAGACAGATTTGTTCATTCTTCCGGCAGTCCATGGTATATTAAATATTCTTCACCAATACCAATTTGGAAATTAGAATATTTAAAATTAACTTTTATAAAGAACTTATAAGTAATGAACAAAGCATTATATATGTAAGACTTTCTAAATCTTCATTTATTAAGGACCCATCATACTTAGACTTTTATTTGTTAGTCATTCATTCTTTCATGAAAGTAATATTTATTGAGCTCACTAGGGGCCAGAGAGGGGTCCCTGGGTGGTGCAAATGGTTAAGTCCTCCACTACTCTCTGAAAAGTTGGTGGATCAAACCTACCCAGAGGTGCCTAGGAATCTGCTTTTGAAAGGTCACAGCCTTTTAAACCCTATGGAGCAATTCTACTCTGCACACATGGGGTTGCCATGACTTGGAATCACTGTGACATCAAGTAACAACAACAACATGGCCCAGACACTACTATAAATCCTAAAGGCACAAGAATAAATAAGATAGTCGTGATTTGTTCCATTAACTCCTGAAGTATGGGTTATAGTAATAGACCTTATTCTCAATATCACTGAGCAAAATATTAACAACTATATAAAAATAAATAAATCCAAATTCATTGCCAGTGAGTTGATTCTGACTCATGGTGACCCACGTGGTATGGAGTAGAACTGTATCATAGGATTTTCTTGGCAATAATCTTTAAAGATGCAGATTACCAAATATTTCTTCCAGAGTGCCACAGGGAGAAACTACTAACCTTTAGGTTCGCAGTCAAGTGCAACCCATTTGCCCCACCCAGGTACTTATTTATGTGCCTAGAGTCCCTGGGTGGTGCAGTGGTTTACACAGTTGGCTGCTAACCAAAAGGTTGGAGGTTCAAGTCGGCCCAGAGGCACCTCAGAAGAAAGGCCTAGTGATCTACTTCTGAAAAATTAGCCATTGAAAACTCAATGGAGAACAGTTCTACTCTGACACACATGGGGTCATCATGAGTCAGAATCGATGAGGTGGCAACTAGACTGTTTATTTATATGCCACCACCCATCTGTTAGTTCCTAATACTGTTTTGGCTTGCACATTGCTATGTTACTGGAAGTTATGTCACATGTATTTCAACTATCAGCAGGGTAATTCATGGTGGACAGGTTTCAGCGGAGCCTTCAGACTAAGACACACCAGAAAGAAAGGCCTGAGGATCTGCTCCTGAAAATTAGCCAATGAAAATCTTACAGCTCACAACAGAACGTTGTCTGACTCACTTGCATTGAGCACATCATCAGTAGGCATCAATCTCTGGAGGAGGACATCATGTTTGGTGAAGTAGAGGGCCATCGAGGGCAAGGGAGACACTTGGTAAGATGGATTGGCACTATAGCTGCAATAATTGAACATGTCAGCAACTATGAGGATAAAACAGGACCAAGTAACCTTTTATTCTATTGTACATAAGAAGGTTGTCATGAGTTGGAGTTGATTTGAGGGCATCTATCTATCTGTCTGTCTGTCTATCTATCTATCATCTATGTGAAACTACAAATGAGGCAGAAATTTCTTCAAAATCATGTTAAGTTCATATTAGCAACTTATATGAAAACATATAAAGCTCTTGGTCTTTCTCTGCTACATTGAATGTCAAATTCTGGAAATACATATGTATATTACTTCAAAATATAATAGAATATTTTAGAAAGACAGAGAATATACAAATTTTAAAATGTTATTTTCTAAACATGTGAGCATGTAGATCAGAGACCATATCCCTTATAAATGAAAAATGTGCAAGTTGGTTCATAAATGTATTAAATATTTCTATAAAAATGCCTTATGGCTGCATTTTTACAAAATACATAGAAAATTAATGTTAAGAATCAACTATTTCATTATTCAAAATGTGCTTATACCTCCTTCTACATTCCAACTGATAAAATTCTCAAAAATTTTCCTACTAATATCACATTAGGATGGAGTTTTTAGTCAAATTATGGATAACACTGTTCCCTATAAAAGTTTTATTTTATTTTTTTGCTTACATAAAATATTTTAAACAACATTATTTGATTTCAATGCAATCATGACATTGTTCTCAAGTATATATGCTTGGTATTCTTTTCAGCGTATAGTTAACGATGATTAAACTTTTAGGGTATAGTGCTTGCCTTTACTTTTAAAAGAGACAGGACTTCTTTATTTAGATATACTGTTAGAAGTAGCTATAAAAATTTTCAAGAGGAAATACGAGTATGAAAATCCACACAATTACCATGAAGAAATCAACAGAGAAAGATTAGGAAATAAAGAACTTTGGAATATAAGAAGAAATGTAAAAGGCACATAGAAAACAGGAAATATTACATACTTAAAAAGTAGAAGCCTATTTTTAAAAACATCGCAGCTTGAAATGAATGCGCAAAATGGCAAATTACAAGCAGAAGAATTCATTTGAAGCCAAGAAGGAAAGAATATCTACTGAGTTTATGAATAGGGAAAATCAAGGGCTTCAAAATGTATATGATATTTTCAGATAATCAACTTGTTTTAAAGTGATGAGAATGAGAATGAAGGAATTGCGTAGACTGTTTTTCTTAACTGTGGTAGCGAGATCATCATACTTGTCATAGTAGGACCAATACTTCTAGCAAATAGATCTTTTAAATGCTGGAGGATATACTGTAGAATAGATAATATATGAAGAACAGATTAGTAGTGAAATTTGTTAGCAGAAGTTCCTAATCTTATATTGGCATGACAAAAAAATGGATAATATTAAGTTAGACATTTAAATTTTCAAGCAAATTTATCTTGTCTTATTCTGAAATTTGAATTAAACACTGAAGTGCCTTGAACTTGTTACATGTTATGTCTTACAATGTTTTAACTGAATTACCTAGCTCAAATCATCTCATTTTACAAACTAGGAAACTATTGCAGAAAATCAAAGACTTTACTAATTTCATTAGACTATGAGATATTTGATATTCCACATCACATTCATGAAAATTAATATTATAGTTAAGAAATTTGTTTGGAACAACATATTTCCATTATTCTAAATATATGCCTCAATGGGATTTGATTCAATATGCTAAAAAAAAGAAATACAGATAACATGAACGATCTGGTACAACATTTTGATCACAATGATCAGAATAAAATTTTCTTATTTAGAATACCAATATTATTTTCATTGTGGGCCTTGTGTTCTTCAGCATTTTTAAAATATGTAATGTCATGATCAGGATAATACTCCTAAAATGAAATAGTCATTCCCATGCTGCAAATGATGAAAATGAAGCTCAGAGAATTTAATTTGCCCGAAGTCTCCAAGCTAGTAAATGCTAGGGTTACAACCAAATCTAAGAAACTTAACCTCCACAATGCACCAGGTTCTTTCAACAGTCTTGTTAGTTTTCCACCATGATCCATGTTACCAGCCGAGGAATTTCTCCATTAGAGTTCCTACATTTTCCTTGATGCATATTCTCTCGAGTTTTCTCTGTTCAAGCTTTTTTACCTGCCCTTTCATTTGCTAATGAGGCTATTTTCTTGGATCATCTACTCTTAATCATTCAGTGTATCCAGAGCTCACTTTGTGGACCATAAATATTGGGAGAAGGAGGACAGTCTCTGCTGACTGAGCTAAACATCATAACACTTCCAGAACCGTCCTTCAACTAGCAATAAAATAGAAGATCAGTTGCTAGGTGAGGGAGGGATTGTCATGCTCTGAATGGACCCCTAGGGAGGTCTACCTTGTTGCTATCAGAGCACTCTTCATAGTATGTTGGCTTGGGTGTAGCCTTCTCTCAGGATGCCTGCTTCTGAGCACACAGCAGACTTAGCAGTCCTCTGTGCTGACCAGAAGGAGAAGCAGACAGACCCAAATTGATCCCCAATGAGGTCTGCCCTGTTAGTTTCAGAGGCCTGAGCTATGGGGTGCACAGGATGACAGGTAGACTGCTGAATATGGAAGCAGACTCCACTGCAGCTGCCTTCTGTGGCATTTTGCAACACCTTGGAAACGAAGTTTTCAGATGAGGGAAGGGGGTGTCACTCTCTGGTTAGATCCCCACAGTGGTTTGCCTTGTTGCTATCAGTAGCTCCCACCTCCTGCCATAGATTGTTGGCTGTGAATGCAGCCTCCAGTCAAGATGCCTGCTTCCTAGCATACAGCAGCTTCATACAGCAGTCCTCAATGCCAACTGGAAGTAGGGGCAGACTAACCCAAATTGACCCCCAGGGAGGATTTTTCTGTTGGTTTCAGAGGCCTGAGCTATGGGGTACCCAGAGAGGCAGGTAGAGTGCTGACTATGGAAACAGACTCCACTCCAGGGGTCTTCTGTAGCAATTCACTACAGACTTGCAGATGACTGTGTCTTGGTGGGGGAAAGCTTTTCATGCTCTGAATGGACTCCCAGAGAGGTCTATCTTGTCGCTATCAGAGCCCCCCACCCATAGTATGTTGGCTGTGGGTGTAGCCTCCACTCAAGATACCTGCTTCCTAGTACACAGCAACCTCAGTCAGCAGTCCTCAGCACCGACCAGAAGGAGAGCAAGCAGACACAAACTGACTCCCTAAGAGGTCTATCCTATTAGTTTCAAGGCCTGAGCTATACGGTTTGCAGGGAGATGGGTAGAGTATTGACTATGAGAGCAGACTCCACTGCAAGGGTACTTTTGTAGCAATTCACAGCAGACTTGCAGCTGACAGTGTCCACGTGATGGACATTCTGGCACACTCCAAAGGGACTCCCAGAAAAGTCTGCCTTGTTGATTTTAGAGCAGAAGCTTGAGGACCTGTCTCTTTGTATAGGCGGGGTGTGTGGTGGTTAGGGAAATGAGCTCCTTTGCCGGGGTCACTTCCTTAGTTTACAGTAGCCAGAGGCCTGCCTGGCTGGGGAGAGGGGCAGGGAGGGTAAGAGAAATGATTTTCTTACTGTTGTTGATTCACTGCTTGTCTGCAGTTCCCTGCTGCTTTCCTCTGCTTCCCAACTCAGAGTCCCTCAAACCTGAGTGCTGTTTATTTGCATTTCAGCTGCTGGACTGATACAAACTCCTACAGAAGGTCCCCTATGGTGGAACCAGGAGGAGGGTCACCTTAGAGGAAACACGCCACCCCCAACCACCACAGGGCCACTGGGGCTCTGAAATCAACAAAGCAGATCTTTCTGGGGGGTGTCAGTCCCTGCTTCCCCTGAAACAGAGAAAAGTCTGCTTGTGCTGTCTCTGAAAGTCAGTTCAGAGAGAAGCAGCCCCTACAGAGCAGGGAAGGAAGCCTCGGGCAAAACCAGAGGGCAACACCCAGCCCCTGAAGGGGCTCACTGGGTGTGGGTTCTCTGATTGAAAACTTAATGGCAGAAACAAAGAAAGGAAGGGAGTAACAACCAGAGAGAGAGGACTGAGCTTCCTGGTGGACAGATTGATTAGTACACAATATCTCTCCTGAGTGGCAGTGATGGCTGGTGGACAGATTAATCACAAGTTTTCTGGTATGTTTGGAGAGATCGAAAGTTGAAAACCAAGATCTGGAACTTTCAGATCCGAATTAAACTGGGGAAGGAAAAGGATCTATCACAGAGAATGAGAGGAAATGGTAAGCAAAGGCTGAAGACTCTGCCCCTCTAAGAATTTTTGCATAAAGTAATGCAGGCCAAACCACCAAATACTGGGGAAAATTGAGAAAGTTACCCTTGAAAATTCCAATGCCCCAACAAAAAAATCACAAGACACACAAAGAACAGAGAAACAATGACCCATCCAAACGTACCTGACAAAGGGAATGAAAGTGTATCTAGGGATAAGCAAACAATGAAAAAAAACTAAGAATATAAGAATAATAATAAAATTAAACAAAATTAAAGACCTAAGGCAAGCATTGACAAAAAGAAATAAAAGCTAAAAGAAATAAGGAAAACAATGCAATAACAAACTGAGTATCTAAAAAAAGATACTGCAACTGAAAGGGACAATAACTGAAATGAGAAACATAATAGAAGGACTTAACAGATTTAATCAGGCTGAAGAAATAATCAGTGAATTAGAAGATAAGACAGTTAAAACTACAGACTCTGAAGAGCAATCAGAATGGAGGCTCAAGAAGGCTTAGCACAGTTTAATGGAATTATGGAACACCAAGAGACCTAATATACACATCATGGTAATTCTAGAAGGAGATGAGAGAGAGAAAAGGTCAGAAAGACTATATGAAGAAATAATGACAAAAGTTCTCCAGTCTAATAAAGGATGTAAATCTACAAATCCAAGAAGCTCAAAGAACTCAAGCAGGATAAACCCAAAGAGATCTATGCCAAGGCATATCATAGTTAAGATCTCAAAAAGTAAAGAAAGAACCCTGTAATCAGTAACAGAGAAGCAAACAGTCACATACAAAGCA
>NW_004444164.1:2907949-2909360 GCF_000243295.1 Trichechus manatus latirostris | reverse complement strand
CACCCAACATTGGAGCACCTAAATATATAAAACAAATACTGATAGAATTGAAGGGAGAAATAGATATCACTACAGTAATAGTCAGAGGCTTCAATATATCACTTTCAATATTGAACACAACATCTAGAAAGAAGATCAACAAGGGAACAGGGGACCTGAGTGACACTATAAACCAACTAGACTTAACAGATATATATAGAACACTCCACCTAACAATAGCACAATATAGTTTCTACTCCAGTGCACATGGGTCATTCTCCTGAATAGACACGTTTCATCACAAAGCATGTCTTGATAAATTTTTCAAAGATTGAAATCATGCAAACTATTTTCTCTGAGTGCAACAGAGTGAAGATAGAAATCAATAACAGAAAAAAAAAAAGTAAAATACACAAACATGAAAATTAAACAATACACTATTAAACTACCAACGGGTCAAGGAAGAAATCAAAAGAGAAATCAGAAATTTCTTAGAGTTAAATGAAAGTGAATAGCACAACATACCAAAACTTGTGGGATGCAGGAAAGGCAGTACTCAGAGGGAAACTTAATAGTAATAAATACCTACATGAAAAAAGAAGAAAGATCTCAAATTAATGGCCTAACTCAACAACTCCAGGAACTAGAAAGAGAAGAGATTTAGTTTTAAGCCTAAATCTACCAGAAGAAAGGAAATAACAAAGATCAGAGAAGAAATAAATAAAATCAAAAACAGAAAAACAATAGACAGAATCAATAAAACCAGAAGCTGGTTCTTCGAAAAGATCGATAAAATTGACAAGCCTTTAGTTAGACTTGCAAAGAAAAAAAGAGAAAAGATGCAAATAACCAAAATAAGAAATGGCAGTGGGAACATTAAAGCTGACCCAATAGAAATAAAGAGAATTATGACAGGATATTATGGACAACTGTACAGCAAGAAACTAGATAACCTACATGAAATGGACAAATTCCTAGAAGCATACAACCTACTCAATGTGACTCAAGAGGAAATAGAAAGTCTCAAAAGACCCATAACAAGTGAAGTGATCGAATCAGAGATCAAAAACCTCCCAACAACAACAATAAAAATCCTGGACCAGATGGCTTCACTGGGGAATTCTATCAAACATTTAGAAAAGAATTGGCACCTATATTGTTTTAACTCTTCCAAAAGATAGAGAAGGAATATTCCCTAATTCATTCTATGAAGCAAACATAACCTTGATACTAAACCAAAAAATGACATCACATGAAAAAACAATTACAGGCAAATATCTCTTATGAATATAGATGCAAAAAATCTTCAACAAAATATTAGTGAACAGAATTCAACAGCATATGAAAAGAGACATACACCATAACCAAGTGGGCTTTATTCAAGGAATGTAGTGATGGTTCAACATTAGAACATCAATCAACGTAATACACC
>NW_004444164.1:2899034-2903084 GCF_000243295.1 Trichechus manatus latirostris | reverse complement strand
TGTGCTTTCTGCCCAACAGTCTGCTGGAACACGCCCTGCTATCATAGCAAAAGATTTTCAAATGTTGGGGTAGTCTGGAAGGCAGCCCTAAAACCACCTCCAACCTCCCTCAACTTTTAACTCAACTTGTGAAGTAGAAGCCCTGACTCTTTTGAGCTATCACCAGGGATGCTGGTGACACATCAAAAGCTTGAAAATTAAGCTTGTAACAGTTATACCATATTTCATACCATACCATATTTGTCTCTTTAGAAACATATCAAATATTAAGAAGGAAAAAAGATAGTTCTTTGTCTCTGCTTTCTCTCAAACAAGTACAGAATTACAAAAAGGCTTCTAGAAAGAAAAATAGGATTCATAGAAAAACCTAACAACACTCACTTCAAAATTGCTCCTTTGTTCTTCATTAGGTTTTATAAGATAAATAACTTTTGCAAATTAAAAATACAATTGCTGAAATTAATAGGCAAAATGACAAAAATTTTAGAAGCTGAGAGTACAAAAATGATTCAGAAATCAGAAAACACAACAAAGAGATAAAAAATGGCATAGAAATATAAGAATATACAGGATCATTCCAGCAAGATCACTATCCATTTATTGGAATTCCAAAAAGAAATAATACAGAAAATTAAAAAAGGTATTCAAATTGATAAAAGGGAATTTTCCAGTCCTGAAAATTTGGAAATCCTATACGATCCTAGGAATATGAATGAATGAACACAGCATATCATTATAAAGTTTCAGGAAAACACAAATAATGAGAATGCCCTACATGTTTGCAGAGTCTGGACAGAAGAATAAAATGATTCACAAAAGAGCATGAATTAGACTAGGAGATTTTTCATGAACAATAGAAGATGTATAATACAATAGAGTAAGGCCTTCAAAGTGGTGTGGGGAAATTCAAATGAGAATTCTATTCCCAAACTGTCAGTCAAGTGTTAAAGCTCAGTACAGATATTTTCAGATCATCAAAGACTCAGAAACATAAGTTACCTGAGGGTCTAGTAAATGAAAATATGAGAATAAATAAGATACAGATGGAAAATATGAGATCTAGAAAAGAGAGATCTATGTTGTCTAATTCTAGAATGACAGTTATGCAGCAGGCCTAAATTACATCCAATTCACACGGAAGCAAGGATGAAGAGGTCCACAAATTAAGTGACTTAACAGACTGAACAGAACAATTAATTTCTTATAAAATTCTGTAGATGTGATAAAGGGACTCACTTTTTTTAAAAATAGTCCAGTACAGTACTCTATATATTATACCTTAAATAAAATTTTATCAAGTTGAACGATGGTATCTATTTTAGCTTTTAAAATTATTTATATAAATCTAAACAGTACAATCTAGTCCTTGTACAGTTACAGAGAAGACACTCCCAAATACTTTGAAGGTTGATAAGATGCATTAGTATACACACTCATAGTTATTGCTTGATATTTTATATTCATTCTGCATTTTTTGACATTTTATTCCTTATTGTTATACTTAAATTCCCAATATTCTATTTATTTTTTGCTAGCTTTTAAGAAATTCTATACTTTATCCTTGTCTTTCTTGTTTCCTTATATTTCAAATCTGAATTCCTGTTATAAGATTCATTTTTGCCCTAAGTTCTGTATTATCTTTCATATTTTCTTACCTACAATTGCTTTTCATTTTATTTTATTACTTAAATCATTTTCAGATATCTGTGGTATGCTCTTTTGTTTTTATTAATATCCTAAGATTTTCCAAAGGTATATTTCTGAGGCCAACATCCTCCATGCACCATTACCAACCCCCAACTTCTTTGTAAGTAGAGTAGCATTAGCCACCTCCCCTTCCAACTTGCTTCTCCAGATGTTTTTTTAGGCAATAGGCCAACTTTCTGCCCAAGGTAAGAAAAACAAGAGGCTGGGGTTGTAGACCACAGAACCAGTTAAGACCAGATCTGCCCCACCTGACATGCACAGAACCATCAACCCGATCCTCTGGGTGACCACAGAACTTTCCTCCTGCTTGACGGAACCAAACTTTAGTGGCCCAAGATTGGGGGAAGACTTTCAGAAGCAAAGGATCCGAGCTTAAGATACAATTCGACTGAGCAAGTGCAGATCATGGAACCACCCCAGGAACGTCTTTTCATGCCAGACCAATCAACAACCTTGCTCTTTCCCGCGAGGACCCTTCTTCATTTTTTGCCCCTAATAAAAGCTGTTTCAGATAATGTTCAGGGAGCCATCTTGGTGACAAAAGTCCCAGTGTGCTCCTTTGGTTGGCCAACCAAATAAAGCTACTTCTTTTGCTTTCACCCGTTTCGTGTCTCCACAGCCACGCTGAGCGAGATCTGAGACCCTGGTGACATATCCTTTTAAGAGAAAAGCTAAAAATGAATATTTATTAGAGAAGAAGAAAATCATTTTAAAAAAGATTATTATTTAGGGTGAACATTAAAGATAGGGTGATAACTCATTGAAATACGACTACAAGGTTACTACTCTCTACCATAACATTCCTTGATCTTATAATGATTTATTTCATTTACCGCATGAACTACCAATGAATTTTATTTGTATACAGATTTCTGTCTTGATGACCTTTTTAAAATGATGTCAAAGCGGTTTATGAATTGTTATATAAAAGTATTTTGTTTGTTATAAATACAATCATGCTCTACAGCATGAGGAATTAAATGCATATGTACTTAAACTTGGTTACTGGAAAATTAAATGATCAAAAATTAATTTATTGAGACTATAGTTGGGTTGGTAATATTTGAAAAGTTTTGTGCAGTAGATTGTATTTCACCTTGCAGCTATGCTCTCGTGAATTGTTTTCACTTCTGGTTGAAAAGGGTCACAATACTTTTGGCTAAAGATCACTTAAAAACATGATAACTCTCCCTTTTAGATTAACTGAATTCTGTATTAAGCTTTTTTAGATATTAACTTATTTAGATTAGAAGAAAAGAATTGATTGAGATAAATATAAGTAAATAAAAAGAAAGTGAATTTTATTGCAATAACCAGGATTCATTGCAATCCTGGAATAGTAGACAGACCAAGCTGAGCAATAAGAATCAGAACGACAATATAGTCATGCCTCATGTAAATGAGAATGATGTGAACCAGAGGTCATTCAGGGTCTAAGGTTGCTCTAGGGACCAGGTTACCTTGTTATGACATTATAGTGTTAAGGAATCAGCAGTAAGAAAGCCTTTTACTTTTTAGTACTGCATCGTTTACTTGATTTGCATGCTCTCTCTACACTCTTGTTGCTATACACCAGCTATTTCTATTTATTATTATTTTTACCTTTTACTCCCCCCGTGTCTTTCATCTTTGGCTGCTGCTACTAAATTCTTGCTTTCATAACATAACACCTTCAAATTCTCCACAGAAAGAACCTTATAGGTTCAATTTAGCCAATTTTTTCCATGTCTGCTAAAACATTCATTACTTAGCAATTTTATAAAGTTCACTGATCAACATACAGATCGTCATCCCTTGAGACTAGTGATCTCTCTTGACCCAGTTGGCTGTGGTCAGGTTAGCAAAGTCATGTGTTGGGCAATATGACCACCAATGCATAATGAAATAGCTGGAGCTGTAGGAAGCCATGAGTTGGAATGCTCTAGAAAGTGTTTTATACACAGGAGACATTACAGAAAGCTTGTGCTATCCAGTTCAGATTTACAACTTAAAAATCCATAGTGTATATTATCTAGCTCAATATTTAACAGTTTTGAAAACACTAATGATTTTCCTATAAAGTCTCAAATATTAAATTAAGCTTTTAGAGAATTAAAATATCTTGCAACTGAAACTGAAATAATTTTACACATTCTAGCAAATCAAAAACGTATTTTTGACAGATCATGTATCTTTTGAAAATAATTAAAATTTTATATTCTCATTTTGTAAAGCCATTCTTTGATGAATCAATTAAAAGAGGTCATTTTCTTATTGTTTTAAAATGTGACCCAGATATTGTTTTTTTTTTTTGCATGAGCTTGTACTATAATTAAATGCCATAATCCAATATAATTGATTTAT
>NW_004444164.1:2895713-2898204 GCF_000243295.1 Trichechus manatus latirostris | reverse complement strand
TATTTCTAGTAGTAAAGAGCACACTGAAGACCATGGCATGCTTTGGCAATAGAGATGCACAAAATATCACCATTGAACACTCCTAATCAGATATTTATACAGCACAAAGTTTTGGGTCATCATTTATTTGATACGTTAGAACAATTTTCTCAAAGTGATAAGTATAATGATGTTGGCTGACTGTTCCGTATTTTGCTGGACGAAGTAGGGAAAGAAAAAAGATGAACTCAGGGCTTCAAATTCCCAGCTCATGAACCACATAAATGACTGGAAAGTTGCTATGTGTGCCATGAAGAAAAAAAACAAAAAACACCTTATGTCCTGTAGCCTCAGAGGTAAGATTGCTGAAAACAGAAACCCACAGTCTCATCCTAACAGTGGCTGAATTACAATACAAATGTAATTTCCAACTTCACAATGCTTCTGATGTTAATGTGAGGTTGTTGATTGAGAAGGAATGGAATCCTGAAAATTGGAATGGGGATATATGGGTAGATACTGATAAAATTGGGGACATTTGAGCCTTAATTTCTGCTGATTTTTTTCTTTTTTTTCAGCCTGTAAAAGCAGCCCCTCCACCCCTGTTTTAGGAGATTAACCCAGCTTTGCCTGAGGAAACTGTGATGGTCTCCCCTGAGGCGGTTACCTTACAAGACACTGCTGATTGTCCCCAAAACTCACTTTCCTCACTTGTCTTTTCTTCTAGACCAATAGCTAGACTCAAGAGGCCCTGAAAGGTGAGGTACAAAGTGTGACCCATGAGGAAGTGCACTATACTCCAAAAGAACTGCATGACTTTTCTAACTCATACAGATAAAAATGCAGAGACTATGTGTGAGAATGGATATTAAGAGTGTGGGGTAATGGCGGAAGGAACATAAATTTGATCAAGCAAAATTTATTGATACTGGCTCACTGAACAGGAGATTCTGTATTCAACCTTTCAGCTCGAGATGTTTAAAGTCTCTAAAAATTTGTTTGTTTGGTTGGCTGAAACGTGGACCAAAAGTAGTCTATGTAGAGTGAAGTTGAAATGCTAGAACTGCCTTGGTATACTATAGAAGAAGTTATCCAAAGGCTTAGGGAGATTGGAATGTTAGAATGGACTAAGGCTGTATATGATAAAATACAGAATAGTATGGAGTATTTTCTTGTGTTAATGTTTTTGCATCAATATCAACAAAACATTTAGATTGACTAAAAAATACAGTGTATAAAGTAACACACATAATTCAAAGCAAGATAGATGTGAATAAAGGATTAAGTTTCAAAAACTTTAACAGTTGAAGAAGAAATACTAAAGATGGAGAAGAGCATAAAACATGTTCATTTTAGTTTTGAAAAGATTGAGAGTTTTCTGCAAAACTTTATTAGAGGTGTAATTTTAAACCAAAAAACAAAAACAGATTAAAAAGAAAACCTAGACAATAAAAAAGAATCCTTTTATTTAACCATTTTGCAATGCTAATTGTATAACTTGCATGCTATTTTGCTTCAAATACAGATAAAGTTATAGATAATATAAGCGTTATAAATCCTCTTTAATTTAAAGAAACTTTAGAATTACAACAGATATGATCATTACTTTCCCTCCAAAAAAGAGCATAGCTTGATGTAAAACCACAGGGGAAAAGAAAGACAAAGACACAGAAAGAACAATAATAGGAAGCATTATTTGAAGAGCTCAACAATATATTGCAGCTGGTATGGAGATTTTTGTGCTATTCTTCATAAGTAGTCTAGAAACAAAATGTAGCATTGTTGATTCCAAAAGTATACAAAATTGCCAGAATAACAGTAATTTTAATCAGTTAAAGAGAAAATAGATTTGTAAATTTTTTCATACCTTGCAGAATTGTCAAAAAGAATGTACTTACCAGTAATGTGTAAAACTTTTTGTAAAACATGCATACAACATGGGAAGGATGCCAAAGCTGACCTGCAGGCTATGCATAGTTGAAATGCAAAAGATAAACAGGAGGTAAAAGCATTCTTTATAATAGAAGCAAGAAAAAGAAAGAAGATGGGATTTGGATTTATGCTAAATATGATGAGGAGTAAATTATAAATATTGTGTACAGAGAGAAGCCCATGTTGGGTTTATTCTATTCTACATATTCAGCCAGGCATATTAATCTCTTAATTCACCAATATCATATAACTATTTAAATTTAAGACATTTCCTTGTTGCTCTTAAATATTGTTACCCATCTGCCATGTACCATGTTCACAAGTTCCTAATCCTTTGGTGACCCAATTATTTTCTCCTTTGAATTTTTTGTTGATACCGTGTGTTTTCACTAATGGAAAGCATGTTGATTAAAGGATCAACTCAGAATTTTTGTTAGAATTTATGCATTTTGATACCCATATGTGGGATAATGTATGTCCAGTGGATGCTGGACGTAGTAAATCCTACTGATATGAGTCAAAGATAAAATCTTTTCTTTTAAATTTTATTTCTTGAAAATTTGCAAAACGAGGTAAAACA
>NW_004444164.1:2891323-2892864 GCF_000243295.1 Trichechus manatus latirostris | reverse complement strand
CACTAAGGCACATACTTTGTGTCCATTAGTAGCTGTTATGTCCATGAGTACCTATGGAGACGCTGGGGGAGTGGGCAATTATACCATAACACACCTGTGCACTTGGCACCAACTATTACAAAAAGAAAAGTTATAAAAATAAACACTAATAAATTGATCATTTTAACAAATTATGTTTTTATCTTCCATATTTCATTTCAGTTCTTGGATACATCCTCATATAGACTTGTTGTTGTGTGCCATCGAGTCGATTCCAACTCATAGTGACCATACAGGACAGAGCAGAATTGCCCCATAGGGCGTCCAAAGCTGTAATCTTGGTGGAAGCAGATTGCCACATCTTTCTCCCATGGAGCAGCCAGTGGATTCGAATGGCCAGACTTTTGGTTAGCAGCCAAGCGCTTAACCACTGCACCACCAGGGCTCGTACATACATTTAACATGTTAGTAATCATTGAAGGGATAGAAACTTAAACTTTTAGTTGTTCTTTATCAAAAGCACTTTTCACGATGGTGCAGAATTTTTAAAATAACTTAATTTTAGTGGCTATATGATAGTTCAAGCTTCTTTAACATAATATTATTACTGTTTCATACTGTATTCACATTTAGTTTGTTTCTATTTTCTATTGTAAATAACACTACAGTGAAATTCATGTTGCATATGTTTTTATATTTCTCTTGTAATATCTCCTCAGGACACAAACAATTCCGGAAATAGAATTTTGGGTTGGTAGTGGGAATGCAGATGATGGAGAAATGGAACAATGAATTAAAAAAAATGTGAACCACTACTTTAAATGAAGTCCATTTATTTCATTCTCTGCTTTCATTAATGCTGATGGATTTTTATCTAAACTAAGTTCAAGGTAGAAAACATTTCAGATTAAACATTTCACAAATGAATAAAAAACAAATGTATTAATTTGATTCTAACAATTATTTACTGAGCACTCGATCTATACCTAGCCCTTTTAAATTATTGTGGGTGGTGAAGTATGGTCATCAAAACGTGTGAGACATGGACTTTAGCATTAAGAAATCTTTTGTTGTTGTTAGGTGCCTTCAAGTCAGTTCCCACTCATAGCAACCCTATGTACAACAGAGTGAAACACTGCCCCTTCCTGCACTAACCTCACAATCGTTATGCTTGAGCCTATTGTTGCAGCCCCCATGTCAGTCCATCTCATTGAGGGTCTTCCTCTTTTTTGCTGAACCACTACTTTACCAGGCATGATGTCCTCCTCCAGGGACTGAACCCTCCTGGTAACATGTCCAAAATATGTGGGATGCAGTCTCACCATCCTTGCTTCTAGTGAGCATTCTGGTAGTACTTCTTCCAAGACAGATTTGTTCATTCTATTGGCAGTCCATGGTATATTCAGTACTCTTCTTCAACGTCACAATTCAAAGGAGTCAGTTCTTCTTTGGGTCTTTCTTATTCATTGTCCAGCTTTTGCATGCATATGAGGCGATTGAAAACACCATGACTTGGGTCAGGTGCACCTTAGTCTTCAAGTTGACATCTTTGCTTTTCAACA
>NW_004444164.1:2887333-2889917 GCF_000243295.1 Trichechus manatus latirostris | reverse complement strand
AGTTTCAGAGTCTCTTCTGACATCAGTTTTGGTCTTTTCTTTCTTTCCTGTCTTTTTAATGACCTTTCGCTTTCTTCGTGTATGATGTCCTTGATTTCATTTCACAACTTGTCCGGTCTTCGGTCATTGGTGTTCAATGCATCAAATCTATTCTTGAGATGGTCTCTAAATTCACGTGGGATATATTCATGGACTTGTTCTAACTTTCTTCAGTTTCAACTTGACCTTGCATATGAGCATTTGATGGTCAGTTTCACAGTTGGCCCCTGGTCTTGTTCTGACTGATGATATTGAGCTTCTCCATGGTCTCTTTCCACGATGTAATCAATTTGATTCCTGTGTATTCCATCTGGTGAGGTCCACATGTATAGTTGCCATTAATGTTATCAAAAAAAGGTATTTGCAATGAAGACTTCATTGGTCCTGCAAAATTCTATCATGCAATCTCTGGCATTGTTTCTATCACCAAGGCCATATTTTCTAACTACTGATTCTTCTTGGTTTCCAACTTTTGCATTCCAATCACCAGTAATTATCAATGCATCCTGATTACATATTCGATAAATTCCAGGCTGCAGAAGTTGATAAAAATCTTCAATTTCTTCATCTTTGACCTTAGTGGTTGTTGTGCAAATTTGAATAATAGTTGTATTAATTGGTTTTCCTTGTAGGTGTATGGATATTATCTTATCAGTGACCGTGCTGTACTTCAGGATAGATCTTGAAATATTCTTTTTGACGACGAATGCAACATCATTTCTCTTCAAATTGTCATTCCCAACATAGTAGACCATATGATTATTCAATTCAAAATGGCCAATACCAGTCCATTTAAGCTCACTAATGCCTAAGGTATTGATGTTTATGTGTTCCATTTCATTTTTGACAATTTCCAATTTTCTTAGATTCATACTTCGTACATTCTGCGTTCCAATTACTGATGGATGTTTGCAGCCATTTCTTCTCATTTTGAGTCATGCCACATCAGCAAATGAAGGTCCCGAAAGCTTGACTGTATCCACGTTATTAAGGTCAACTCTGCTTTGAAGAGCTAGCTCTTCCCCAGTTGTCTTTTGAGTGTCTTCCAACCTAGGGGGGCTCATCTTCTGGCACTATATCAGACAATGGTCTCCTGCTATTCATAAAGTTTTCGTTCGCTAATTATTTTCAGAAGTAGACTGCCAGGTCCTTCTTCCTAGTCTGTCTTAGTCTGGAGGCTTAGCTGAAGCCTGTCTGCCATGGGTGATCCTGCTGATATTTGAATACCAGTGACATAGCTTCCAGTATTACAGCAACATGCAAGCCTCCACAGTACAACAAACCAACAGACATGTAGGGGCAAGAAATCTTTGGAGGAGAAAAAACAAACAAAATAAGCAGATATGCATAAATAAAACATACAAGTAATAAACAATGTGATAATCAATTGAATCTTAGCAAAAGCTTGATGTATGGTGGACATAATGATGATTATGACCATTTAGAAATGTCTTTCCCACCTCCAAACTCATTTGCCTAAATAAATCCAGTTCTTCCATCCATCTCAGGCCAGTTGCCAGCTTCCTGAACCTTTCCAGGCTAGGTCAGGTTCCTTGGCTGTATATTATCATTTTATTATGTCCTTTTTCCTTCTGAGGTCTTAGTTTGTAATAATACATTCATGAGTAATTAAATCCTAATTCCCCACAATTTGGTTCAGTGCCAGATATCTCATTTGTGCTCATTGGATATATGTTGGTTAAATAATTTTATTGATGGAAGAAGAAAAGAGATATATGTCAACTGAAATGGTTAGAAAATGTGTCATGAAGAAGGTAAAACATATAACAGGCCTTGAGGAATTGATAGGTTAAACAGAAGTAAAAGGATTTCAGGTGTGGAAACTATATTAATAAATGGTCAAGAGTATCCTAAGAATGTCTTTGCTGTGAGTCTGGAATTTAAACTAAGGTATAATTTCGTGAATATATGGAAAGTGGACAATCTTGGTGAAATTAGAGAAATAAGTCATGATCAGTTCTGATGGCATAATCCAAGGTTGTACTGATTTTGGAAGATAAGAAATTATAAGAGGAGAGGTGTTGGACCAAATTCAATCTCAAAGGTGGGTTATACTTTGTGTTGCCAGTATTGAAGATAGGGCGAATGTGCAATGTGACATAAATATCAATGGAGTAAAAAGAGTTAAGGAATTTCGATATTCAGATGTTTAACTGGTGATCAAAATAGATGCTGGAGTTACCAATAATGGTAGCATGTAAAGGGATAAAATGAAAAATATAACATTGGTCTCAAATCACCTGGAAAGTAAAAAAAAAAAAAGGTTTGCCGAGGGAATAGATTATTGCACTGATTATCTGAACATAAAATAGAAATAAATGAAATAGAATTTTTCTTCCTCTTTCATTCTTGTCACCCCCAGTCTTTTCTGTACTCAACAAAGGAAACAAAGTGATTCTTCCAAAATATAATTCATATTTAACACTACTCTGCATATTTAACAACTGCCCATTTTGCACTGTGTGAAATCCAAGCTTGACATGGCCTTCATGTTCTATAAGCCTGCACAAGTTCTGGCCACTGT
>NW_004444164.1:2876041-2886075 GCF_000243295.1 Trichechus manatus latirostris | reverse complement strand
CAGGATTGGAGGAAGACTCATTAACAACGTGTGTTATGCAGATGACACAACCTTGCTTGCTGAAAGTGAAGAGGACTTGAAGTACTTAGTGATGAAGATCAAAGACCACAGCCTTCAGTATGGATTACACTTCAACATAAAGAAAACACAAATCCTCAAAACTGGACCAATAAGCAACATCATGATAAATAGAGAAAAAATTAAAGTTGTCAAGGATTTCATTTCACTTGGATCCACAAGTAACATCCATGGAAGCAGCAGTCAAGAAATCAAACGACTCATTGCATTGGGCAAATCTGCTGCAAAAGACCTCTTTATAAAGTGTTGAAAAGCAAAGATGTCACCTTGACGACTAAGGTGCACCTAACCCGAGTCATGGTGTTTTCAATGTCCTCATATGCATGTGAAAGGTGGACAACGAATAAGGAAGACCGAAGAAGAATTTATGCCTTTGAATTATGGTGTTGGCGAAGAATATTGAATATAACATGCACTGCCAAAAGAACAAACGAATCTGTCTTGGAAGAAGTACAAACAGAATGCTCCTTAGAAGCAAAGATGGAGAGACTATGTCTCTCATACTTTGGACATGTTATCAGGAGGGATCAGTCCCTAGAGAAGGGCATTATGCTTGGTAAAGTAGAGAGTCAGCGAAAAGAGGAAGACCCTCACCGAGAAGGATTACGCAGTGGCTGCAATAATGGGCTCAAGCGTAACAATGATTGTGAGGATGGCACAGGACCAGGCAGTGTTTCATTCTGTTGTACGTAGGGTCCCTATGGGTCGGAAATGACTCTACAGCACCTAACAACAATGACAAATTTCATTTAACCCTCAAAACATCCCAGCATAAATGTAAGAGATGATTCATTTAATTTTAGCTCAGCATTTGATTAACTTGATTTCTACTTCTATAAGCTCAAATCCCTATCGTGTTCACTGAGTGTACAAAATGCAAACTAAGTCTGTTCTCAAGTGTTCAGTATTTCAAATGTCTTGCTTGTAGTATTAAGCAATTTCAAAATCCAATTAAAAGGCAAAACAAGCAATTAAAAAGAAAACAAATCCTTGCCACATGTCAGTCTCATTATTTATTCAACATACTTATCTCTAATTAAAATGACACCTAGAGTACTCCATACATAGCCATTTATTATTTCTTACCTGAATTCATATTTCTTGTTCTCATGTAAGGAAACCTACATCTTAAAATTTCCTCTTTGTTCATATCTCATTTTCTAGTGATTATTTGTGTATCTGCAGGACCACTGAAATAAAATTTCTTAAACATATGCGTGAGACACTATAAGGTTTTACCTTGTTTGTAAAAGAAAAAAGATCCATCTGTATAAAATAAGTAATATGTTTTCTAGGTATAAGTTCATTCTCAAACAGGTAAAATAAAAATCATACAGAATATCTGTCAAGATATTGAATTTTTAAATAAAGTGATGTAGTATTAATCAGTGGTATCAACTCAAGGCTAAATTCATATTTCAATAAAGGATGCCATATGGACACTCAAACTGAGTAGATATACCATAAATACATATTTGACAACCAATACGTATATTGGTAAAGATCTAATATCTTGACCTATCAAAAATCCTAAATTGATTAAAAACTTGGTTAGTGACATTTTTTCCCACATTTGTGTTTGGGAAGAAATATGTATATTTGGATAAGGAAGTGCTGACAAAGTACTGAATTTTACACAAATAACGCACACTTTACTCATTTTTTGCCGATCTTGCAACCCCCTAATGCATTCATTTCCTAGGTGAGCTATGTGTACTATAGGTGTGGGCATGTTATTTATGTGGGTAAGTTATTTGCAAAAAAATATGTTAATGACTTTTTTAACATAGAAATAAACTATTCTACCTTAATTAATAAAAAAACTTTTTTATCCTTATACATATCATAATCATTTGAGTGTCAATATTTTCTGACTTTGAGTCATTATGCAATTTATTTTAAATAACACTTTTTCTGATCTCTACCATCTTTTTGTCCCTGCTTCAGATATTTTAGGTTTTTTTTTTTTTTACTATAATGGTCTATATAAATTGTTTTTCTGATGATGTAGTGGCATATCACAAATACAGATATTTGTTAAATTGTTTTATTTAGGGAAGTAGCACATAACTTCCTTTGCAAATTATAGAATTTGAAATTTCTGTTTTACTATTTACATCTGCCATTCTGTCCCTTTTCCTGTATTAAGGGAGGGAAGAAAGGAATGAGAGAGAGAAGCAGATAGATAAAGAAAGAAAGAAGGAGGAGGGAGAGAAGGAGGGGAACAGAGAGAAAAAAAGGGAGCGGGAGAGAGACTAATTCTTTACAAGCAGTTTATTTTCAGTAATATTAGGTATTTTCTTAACACTGTTAAATCAAATTGTGCCTAAGAAGATATTAGTTAACCCATACACATTTTCTCTTCATGCCCTAATTTTTCAATTTCTTAGTGCTCTTTATAAAAAAATAATATTTCTTTCTTCTCAAGCACCATTAATTCCTTGAAGATTAGAAACTGTACCATATATTAGGATTATTTCCTTAATGACCAGAAATGATATATAACACTAGGATAGAAATAAACCTAAATGATCATCAGATATTCAATTCTCCTCTATAATCCCTTCATTAAATCATTATCATCCAGCCTTTACTCAAATACCTCTATTGAAATACAGCCTTCCTTTTTAAACCATTTCAAATATCTGAAATATATGTCTTACCTAGAACAAAAATAACTGTTCTTATATTTTTCACTCATTGCTTCTTGACTTGATAAACCAGGATAAAGTAAAGGTACATATTCCCAGTTGTGGTTTTGAGTATTATTCACTTCACAAACATTTACTTAATGCTACTCTGTACCACCCTGTGTTAGGTACTGGGGATACAGAGTTTAAAAAGTGCCCTTCAAAGTTGTGTACAGTGCAGTGGAGAAGACTAAGACAATATGAGATGATTACAACGTGCTTTGATAAACACTCTCATAGGAGTGAAAGCAGGTAGTTTTGTGATCACATGGTATTCTACTTAATTCATCATAGGTAGAGCAAGAAAATAAGACTCTAAATATGTCCAGGTCTCTTTGTCTTTTGTTCCTATTTCGATCTGCAGTGAGGGTAGTACTATGTCCCTGTAAGAGAAGCCCTGGTGGCTCAGTGGTTGAAGTGCTCGGCTGCTAACTGGAAGGGTGGTAGTTCTAACCCACAAGCCACTCTGCAGGACAAAGATATGGCAGTCTGCTCCTATAAAGATTATATAGCCTTGGAAACCCCCTGGGAAAGTTCTACTCTGTCCAGTAGGGTCACTATGAGTTGGAATCAACTCAAACGAATGGGTTTTGCTGATGTCCCTGTAAACTCCCATCATCTCTAGTAGCAGTGAGTCCCTTTCTGTGATGGCCATATCCTTTTTATACATAATATCTCTCAACAGGGAGGAGAGGCACAAATCACTGTAATAGTAGATACATCTGTTACTCCGTGGTACTGAGATAGATTTTCTAATATTTTTAGGTTCTCTTTGTTTCTTGGATGTTGCTACTTTTACAGAAGAGTTATTTACCCTTCCTATCCTGTTCTGCCTTAGGCTCTTCCACTCTTTAACTTCTTTAATTAATTGTCCCTCATTAACTTAGCATTTTGTATTTCATAGTGACAAATGTTACTCTTGACTTTCCTCTTATCTTTCAGACAGATTCTTCTCTATCCCCTTCACTCGTTTCTCCTTATTGATATCAGATTGCCTCAGGGCTGTGTCCTGGATCCGACAAATTTCTCTCTACATATTTCTTGCTGATGATCCCATTTATTGCTAGGGCTTTAAAAACAATTTGCGTGCTTAAAAAGTCCTAAAGGTTTACTTTGGCCAAGGCTAGCTTCTCTAGATTCTTATACTCAACTACATATTTGACATTTTCATGTGGACTTTTCCACAGGCATCTGAAATTGATTATGCCTGATTCTGAATTTTTTCTCTCCTTCGCCTCCACATCCAACCAGTTTGATTCTAAATTCAAAATATGACTTTATTCTATTTACATCTCTCCCTCTTTACTGCCACCACCTGCATGCATGCCACCACTGTCTTATGACTGGATTATTGCAAATCTTCTTAAATAATTTCCTCTTTATCACCCTTTAAACCCTCTAAATTTAAAAAAAAAAAGTGCAAATCAGTTACTCCTTTCCTTAAAAGTTTTCAATGGCTTGCCATTATATTTAGGATGAGATACAAATTTAATAATAGAGCCTGACCAGTACTTACGTTTGTATCTCATCCCATGATCCTCTCTCCAGAGCTAACTTTTCCCTAGTCTCATTTGTATTCTTTATTTCACCAAAGGCATCAAGCAATTTTCTGTGTTACATTTTTTTTCCTTAGGCTAGGAATGTCCCTAACACATTTATTGCACACCTGAATGTTACTCCTTCTTCAGGTCATATTTTAGGTGGCACAATTTTATGGAGGGAACCATGGTGGTGCAGTGGTTAAGAGCTTGGCTTTTAACCAAAAAAGTCAGCAGTTCGAATCCAGCAGCCACTCGTTGGAAAGCCTATGGGGCAGTTCTACTCTGTCATACAGGGTTGCTATGAGTCGAATCAACTTGATAGCAATGCTTTTTTTTTTTAATGGAGAGCTTCCCTAATACAACACTCTCTTGGTTGATGATTCATAGGATGTTTTACTGTTGACTTTTTTTATTATGCTTATATTTAAGATTTACTTATTTAAAGCCACTCTTCTCAACTAAAGTAAAAGCTCCATGTGGGCAAGGACCAAATTTGTTCACTTAAAGGAATAAATCTAATTCACTTAAATGAATGTGCATTCTGTTTTTTAAAATAAAAGTTTGCAGTTTTCATATTAAATGAGGCCTTATAGTTTCCAGCAAAATCACTGTCACCTCACTTTACTAGATTTCACAGTATTATTTGACACAAGTGATTATATTATGCCCGGTGTTTAGAATATTGCCTATCTCATGGTAGATTCTTAGTAAATATCTGTTGTACAAATAAGTAAATGAAACTTTACTGAGAATAAAAACTAGACCACAGTGTTATTTTTTTCCTCAAGTTACTTATTCTTTCCCCATGAATTTTTGAATTTTTAAAACAATATATTTTTTTTTACCTTTTTGATTCCAGGGTGCAGTGAATTACATGGTGAGGTCAAAGACAGACTGATCTGCGTTTCAATTTCGCCTGTACCACTTCATAGTCTTGTAACTAACAAACTCTAATTTACTCTATTTAGCCTCACTTTTTGTTTATAAAATGGCAATACCAATGTATATCAAACACATTTGGTAGCAAATAATTTCTCAGTAAATCATAAGTGTTGATTTCCGAAGGAGACAGTAAGTATTAGAGCAAATTTGAAACCACATAAACTTTCCTTACATTATCTCATTAGTGTATCATAACCCTCAGATGCAAGATGCTGGTGGTATTTCAGATAGGATTATTGTAAGAAGTAAATAAGATTGGGTAAGCAAGACATCTGGAACATGCCTGCTACTTAAGTGCTCAATAAATGATTTTTTTTTCCATTAAGATCATTACTATCATCATCATCAAAAAAAAAAAAAAAAAAAATCCAAGAAGAGAATTACACCATAGTTTGACTTTGTAATTTCCAATTTGTCATATTGTAATATGACAATTTTCTGAGTAAATTTTTTGCCAGTGGAGAAGGATTTGGTCTGTTTTACTGAGTTAATGGAAGAACAATATATACCTTGGTTTATTTTTGCAGGATAGCAAGATGTTTTGCTAAGAGGGAGACATTTTGTGTATTTTAAAAGTTTATATCTGCTAAAGTAAATTTTACAAGTAGAAAATTTGCACATCTTTTTAATAACTCAAGAAAATTTCTACTAATAGTAATAAAAGCAAAAACAATTCAAATAAGGTGTTCTTATCTGTTTTTAATTTACTTTTGCAGCATCAGCCTGTCATTTTACATCGAGTGTCCATATCCCAAAGGACTCTTTCCACTCTAGCCATCTAAACACAAGTTATTGCATGTGTGTATAATTTTAATAATAAATGGATAAAGTAGAAGATTTTAAATTATGAAGTTGCATGTTTTTATTGGAGTAAAACAACAGATAATTAACCCAAACATGCTATTTGCTCTTTAGCAATTTGAGTTCTTAGAACAAGAATATTTTCATGGTGAGTTGGAAACAGATTCACTCTTTAAAACAATTGAAGTATATACGAACTCTCAGTTTTTTGGAAATGTAAGCTCTCTTACAACTTTATCCAAAATTTATAAACAATATTTTATAAAAAATACAACTTTTTATTTTATATGACCCTACGTTTTGTAATTCTTTGTATAAATCTGTATTAAAATAAAATAGTAGCAAGTTATCATTTTATATTTGAGACTCTTTCTTTTACCTCCATATCAAAGTGAGTCAAAAATAGATATTCCCACAAATTTGATATTTGCTTCCAACATAAATTAGAATATATAAGCAATTTCTCAGAGCTCCTCATTATTTAGTTTACTCAAAGATTCTGCTATTTTGGGATGCATAGATAAAGCACTTAGTTATAAACTCAAAGATTAAAGGATAGAGTGGGGAGAACTAAGAATTATGAACTTCAGTTTTTAATGTGTACAACATAAGATAATCGTCTGCTTTATCTTTTTCACAATTTGAGTAACGGGAAGGAAATTGCTTCATAAACTGTGAAGTCCTAAAAACATAAAATGTTGCCAGATTATTATTATTGTTATTGCATCAACAATAGTACATTTATAATCATAAATTGCATATAATAGGAAAGCAAACCACATGGACTAGTTAATGTCTCCCAGTGAAAATATAAGTCATGACATAAATTATAGTCAATTCAGTCATAAAATCATCTAAGTCACGAGTGGGAAGAGGATGCCATGGGGTATTTTGACCAAGTAATAGAGTTTAGTTTATAGAAAGAGATATTTAAGAGTTAAAAGCATAGCTAATTAAAATAATCAGTTTTTTTGGACACCAAGTTTACAATTTTTATTTTATTTTATCAAAAAGCAAAATCAATAGCAAAAATTAAACTCAAAGGAATAATACAGGTGAAATGTTTAAGAGTTATAAGGAAGTGGGCCTTTATTTAGTCCTTCCTGAAGGAGCACGTTTTGAATATTAAGCATAATCATGGTTAATAATAGATTTAAAAAGAGTCTAATTGCACTCTGAAGCAGTTCAAGATATTTGTAGGTTCACTCTTTTTTCTCACAGGCCCAGTATCATTTCATTGTGCTTAGCACTTTTGTTTATTGTTCTGGTCAAATATTTTCAGCCCTTATCATGTTTAATCTGCTCTCCAGTTTGTGAGCATGTCGACAGCTTCTGAGCATGTTGACACAGTTGGTTTCACCACCAATCTCCTTCTAATGTTGCTGCCATGCCTTTCTTGCTGAGAAAGTTACTTTTTTAATTGCATATGTATTACTTCTGCAGAAGTCTTGCCAAGAAATATTTTAAACTTTGATTTTTTTATTGTTGTTGTTGAAGTTATACACAGCTAAGCATACACCAATTCAACAATTTCTACAACTCAGTGAAATCGATTACATTCTTCAAGTTTTGCAACCATTCTCACCCTCTTTGTCTTACTTGTGCCTCTCCCATTAATATAAACTCGCTACCTCTTAAGGTTCCTGTCTTACCTTTCGAGTTGCTGTGGTCAATTTGATCCCATATAGATGGTTCTTTAAAAGAGCACAATGCTCAAGATGTTCTTGACTAATTAAACTAATGTATTGTTTGGTTTAAAGAAGACTTCAGGGGATATTTTTGGTTTAAGGTTTAAAGATTATATCACGGCAATCATTTCAGGGATTCATGCAGCCTCAATAGATCCAGAAAGTCTGGATTCCGTGAAAATTTTAAATTCTGTTCTGCATTTTCCCCCTTCAGATCAGGATTTTTCTATAGAATCTTTGATCAGAACATTCAGTATGGGTAGCCAGGCACCATCCAGTTCTTCTGGTCTCATGGCAAAGGAGGCATTTGTTCATGGAAGCAGTTAGCCATGTATTCCATTTACACCTATTCCTGACTCTCCTTCCTCCTTTATTGCTCCAGGAGAAGAGAGACAAATTGTGGTGTCTTGGATGGTCACTTGCAAGCTTTTAAGAATCCAGGCACTACACAACAAACCAGGAGGTAGAACAGAAGTGCTAAAATAGATATTTGGTCAATTGACTGGGATGTTCCGTGAAACCATGACCATAATCCTCTAAACCAAGAAACCAAATCCCATGAAGTGTTTGGTTGCACATAAGCAGCCTTAGCAGCTGCTCTTTTTTTTTTTGTAAAAATATATATCATGCAACATTTGCTAATTCATCATTTTACTAGTGTACTACTTATTGACATCAGTTAATTGGCTGTTTGGCACTACCGTTAATCAATGCAAAGTTTTCATCACCATAAACAGAAACTCTATGCTCATTAAGCAATTACTCCCTCTTTCCTCCTCCTTTCCGTCCCTGGTAACCACTAAAAAACTTTGTTCTCTATACATTTGCCTGTTTTTATCTTGTTATATAAGTGAGGTCATACAATATTTATCCTTTTGTGATTGACTTATTTTACTCAATATAATATCTTCAGGCTCCATCCATGTTGTAGCATGTATCAGGATTTCATTTCCCTTTCTGGTTGAGAAGCATCCCACTCTATGTATGTACTACATTTTGTTTATCTATTCATTTGTTGATGGGCATTTAGGTTGTTTTCACCTTTTGGTTATTATGAATAGTGCTGCAATGGACATGGAGTACATATGTTGTTTGCATCACTGTTTTCAAGTCCTTTGGGTATATTCCTAGCATTAGGATTGGTGGATCATATGCTAGTTTTAGTTTTTTGAAGAACTGCTGCATTGTTTTCCACAATGACTCTACCATTTTGCATACCCATCAGCAATAGGTAAGGATACCAATTTCACCACATCCTTGTCAACATTTGTTATTATTTATTTTAATATTAGCCATCCTAGGGGGAGTGAAATTGTATCTCATTGTGGTTTTGATTTGCATCTCCCTGGTGGTGATGTAGTTATAGTGCTCAGCTGCTAACTGAAGGTCGGCGATTTGAACCTACCAGCAGCTCCGCAGAAGAAAAATGTGGCAGTCTGCCTCTGTAAAGATTTACAGCCTTGGAAACCCTATGGGTCAGTTCTATTCTGTCTTATAGGGTCTCTGCAAGTCAGAATTGACTCAGTGAGAGTGGGTGGATGGCTAAAGTGTTCAGCATCTGTCCATATTTGTTGGCCATTTAAATTTCTGCTTTGGTAAAGTGTCTGTTCATGTCCTTTGCCCATTTTTTAAAACTGGGTTGTCTTTTTGTTGTTAAATTGTAGTTTTGTATGTATTTTACATATCAGACCCTTATTGGCTGTATTGTTCCTGAAGATTTTTTTCCCAGTCTCTTGGTTGTCTTTTTACTCTTTTGATAAAGACTTTTGATAAACTTACATATTTAAATTTTTATGAGAGCTCAATTATCTATTTAGTATTTTGCTGATCATGCATTTGTTGCTGTGTTTGATAATCCATCATTGAAAAAAATTAGGTCCCATACATTGCCCCTATATTTTCTTTCAAGAGTTTTATGGTTTAAGATTTAACATTTAAGTCCTTGATGTGTTTTGGATTAGTTTTCATGTATGGTATGAGGTATGGATTTTGCTTCATTTTTGGAATGTGGAAATACAATTTTTCCAGCACAATTTGTTGAAGAGACTGTTCCTTCCCATTGAATGGACATGGCAACTTTGTTGAAAATCGGTTGACCGTATATGCATAATTTCTGGGTTTTCAATTCTATTCCATTGGTCTAAGTGTCTATCATTAAACTAGTATCAGGCTGTTTTGATTACTGTAGCTAAATAATATGTTTTAAAGTCGAGAAGTGTGAGGTCTTCTACTTTGTCCTTCTTCTTCAAAATTGATTGAGCTATTTGGGGCTTCTTGCCTTTCCATATAAAGTT
>NW_004444164.1:2873635-2874722 GCF_000243295.1 Trichechus manatus latirostris | reverse complement strand
TTCTTTGGGTCAGTTGTAATGTCTCTGCTTTAGTTTCTTATTTTGGTTATTTGAATATTCTCTGTTTGTTTCTTTGTCAGCCTAGCTAATGGTTTGTCAATTTTATTGATCTTTTCAAAGAACCAGCTTCTGGTTTTGTTGATTCTATTGTTTTTCTGTTCTCTATTTCTTTTACTTCTGCACTGATCTTTATTATTTCTTTTCTTCTAGTAGCCTTAGGCTTAGTTTACTCTTCTTTCTCTAGTTCCTCAAGTTGTAAAGTTAGAGTATTTATTTGAGATAATTCTTCTTTTTTAATGTAAGCTTTTATTGCTCTAAGGACTGCCTTCACTATGTCCCATAGGTTTTGGTATGTGTGTTTTCACTTTCATTTATCTACACACACACACACACACACACACACACACATATATATTATTTCTCTCTTGAGTTTTTCATTGACCCATTGGTTGTTTAGTAGTGCATTGTTTAATTTTCATGTATTTGTGTGTTTTCTAGTTTTCCTTCTGCTGTTAGTTTCTAATATTATTCCCTTGTGGTCAGAGAAGATACTTTGTGTAATTTTAATCTTTTTAAGTTGGTTGAGACTTGTTTTGTGGCCTATTTTATGTTTTATTCTAGAGAGTGACCCATGTGCACAGGAGAAAAATGTGTATTTTTTCTGATGATGAATGAAGAGTTCTTTATATGTCTATTAGGTCTAATTGGTTTATGGTGTTTTTAAGTCCTCTATGTCTTTACTTACCTTCTTTTTAGATGGTCTGTACAGTATTGAAAATGGTGTATTTAAGTCCCCAACTATTATTGTGAAGTTGTCTATTACTTCTTTTTGATTTGTCAGTATTTGTTTCATATATTTTTGAGCACTGATGTTTGCAGCATTTACATTTATAATTGTTATGTCTTCTTGGTGAGTTGACCCTTTATTTAAAATCTATTTTATCTGATATCAGTATGGCCATCCCTACTGTTTTTTATTTACTAGTTGCATGAAATATTATTTCATCCTTTCACTTTGAGTGTCTGTTTTTATCCTTGGGCCTAAGGCATGTCTCTTTTAGATGGCATAAGGATAGATCATATTTTA
>NW_004444164.1:2870775-2872391 GCF_000243295.1 Trichechus manatus latirostris | reverse complement strand
TATCTTCCTGGATTTGCAGGCTCAATTCCTTATTCAGGTGTGGGAAATTCTTTCCAATTATATCTTGGAAAATTCTTTCTATTCTTTTCTTTCTGTTTTCTTCTGGAATTCCAAAAATCCTAATGGTAGATTTCTTAATTTTGTCCCAAAATTCCATTGGCTTTTTCACTTTTCTTTGTTCTTTTCTCTTTAGACTTGATAAATCAGTTACCTTGTCTTCTATTTCACTTATTCTGTTTTCTGTCTGTTTAAATCTACTGTAAAATCCCTTCTTTGTATTTTCCAATGAGTTATTTTATCGCTCAATTCCAGAATTTCTCTTTGGCTGTTTTTAATATTTTCTATTTCCTTTGAGTTTCTCATTTTGTTTCCTGATTTTTGTAATTTATTTTCTGTGTGTTCTTTGCTTTCTTTGAACATATTTAAGAATGCTGTCTGGAGGTCCTCTGTGTTTGCCATTAACCTCACCTCCATAGAATGCTTCTTCATGGTTTTCCTTTAATTGCACCATCTTCTCCTGTGTTCTTGTAAGCCCTATGATTTTTTGTTGAACTTGAAGAATTTGCATATTTTACTGTGTAATCTGGAACTCGGAATCTTCTATTTCCTCAGGGTTTATTATTTTTCACTTTATTTCCTCCTTCTTACCCTAAATCCCAGGAGAGAGTATTCTGGTCTTTTGGGTCTTCTAGTACTAACTCAGCCATTCTGGACATGTACCCCTTCCTCTCTTCTGTGGTGGGGCTTCAGGCATTTAATTTGATGATATAAAGTTCTAATATGGTTCCACAGGTTTTAAGTGATTTGGAAAATTTTAAGCCTCGCCAACTCAGAATCACTGGTGATGTTGGAGCAGGACTTCTCCATGGTGGCTGACAGCACTGTAGCAAGACCCTCTCACTGCAGCTAATTGCACTGGGGCAGGATCTTCCCTTGATTAGTGGTGCTAGGGTGTGGCTATCCCACTGAGGCCAGCTATGCTGGGGCATGACTTTCCTGTGGTGGCCAGTAGTTCTGGGTGACTTTCCCGCACAGGCAGCTCTTAGCTGACACTCCAGCAGTGTCTGTTTGTTGGGGTAGGGGGATCAAGGTTGTTCCCTGTGGGCTGCCTGGTTGATGGGTGCTTCTTGCCCTGGTTGATGGGTGGGTCCCATGGCAACCCTGTGGTTTTCAGGTCCTAGTACTCTCCCGCTACTACTCTCAGAGAGATATAGTAGCACTCACCTGCACTGTTACACCGTCCCTGTCCCGTTTCCCAAGCATTTGAATTCAGGCTTTCCTGCCTCCTATTTGTGATTTCCCAACGTCCAATCTGTACCACTTTAATCAAGCAATACTTTCCTAGGTTTCCACAGTTTCAAATCTATGTTGTGCACATATGCCACTCTCTCTCAGTCTTTTCCAGACCAAATACACTCCTTTATCCATTGATGCTCCTTTTCAAGGCTATTTACTTGGTATCTCTGAGCTGGTCTGTGTCCTCGGTGTAGTTCTTGCCCTGGGCTCTTTGTTCAGGGGTGCCATCGTTCACCATCACAAAATGGTCACACTGAGCTGGGAGGGCAGGTATGTTGTAGACAGTCAGTGAATCTCAGCCTTCCTGCCATCCTTGCTTT
>NW_004444164.1:2868747-2869733 GCF_000243295.1 Trichechus manatus latirostris | reverse complement strand
AGTCATTTGAACAGAACAACGGGATACTTTGTAGTGTAAAATTGGAAAATGTGTGTGACAGGGTTGTATTCTTTCACCTTATTTATTCAATCTATATATTGAACAGAAGCTATGCTATATGAAAAGAACATGGCATAAGGATTTGAGAAAGATTCATTTACAACCTGAGACAAACAGATGACACAAACTTTTTTTCTGAAAGTGAATATGACTTGAAGCACTTACTGATGAAGGTAAAAGACTACAACCTTCAATATGGATTACATCTGACCATAAAAAAGAAAAAAAAATTCTTGCAACGGAACCAATAAACAACATCCTGATAAGTGGTGAAGAAATTAATGTTATCAAGGATCTCATTCTTCTTGGATCAATAATCAGTGCCCATGGAAGCAACAATCAAGAAATGAAATGATATATTGCATTGTACAAATGTGCTGCAAAAAAACACTTAAAAGTGTTAAAAAGCAAAGATGTTACTTTGATGCCTAAGGTGTATCTGACTCAAGCCACAGTCTTTTTTATTGTATCATATGCATGCAAAAGCAGGAAAATAATAAAGGAAGACTGAAGAAGAATTGATGCATTCAAACTGTGGTGCTGATGAAAATATTGAATATACCATGGACTTTCAGAAGAAAAAAATCTGTCCTGGAGGAAATATAGCCAGAATGCTCCTTAGAAGCAGGCCATGATGAGGCTTTATCTCACTTACTTTGGACATGTCATCAGGAGAGACTAATTGCTGGACCAGGTCATCATGCCTAGTGAAATAGAGAGTCAGTGCAAAAGAGAGTAAAGTAGAGGGTCAGCAGAAAATGAGATGGATTGAGACAGCGGCTGCAATAATGGGCTCAAAAATAGCTATGATTGTGAGGATGGCACAGGATGGGCAAAATTTTGTTATGGATAAGGTTGCTATGAGTTGGAGCCAACTCAACAGGACTTAAGAACAGCATAAATACAAATACACTATATATAAAACA
>NW_004444164.1:2867411-2868339 GCF_000243295.1 Trichechus manatus latirostris | reverse complement strand
ATCTGCCTTCTTGGACTCCTACCAGAGACCAGCGAACAGGAGGTACGAGAAAGAAGATTCACAGAGCTTCCAGATTCACAGAACCACCAGAAACCAGCGATATACACTTTCCCACCCCTCACACTTCCTCAACCCTGCTTGGCCTCCTCTGCTTCCAGCAACCACAGTCTCTTGGCCGGGAAGCATGGGCTGCTTTGATTCCACCTGCCTGCACTGCCCGACTCCCTGAGTGCCATTTGTTAGCTGCTGGTGTTACTTTTTTCTGCTTCTTTTGATTTCTTCCTTACCGCTCACCACCACCCCCTCCTTTCTCTCAAATACCTCGTTCCATGTGCCATCTTTGCTTCTTCTTGAAAAGCTGTGAAACTCCGCTTGAACGTGAAACTGCCTCCCTGTCCATGCTGGCAAGCTGGTGGGATCCTGGGGATTTTTTGTTTGTTTTTTTTGAATTATTTGTTTTTTCTTTTTCTATTCTCGAATTGGGAGCCCATTCTAGCTGGGCAGTACTGCACAGCTTGTGACCTACCGCCTTAGTTTGTGCAGACACACAGAGGAATCCCTGAGGGCATTTCTTTTTTGTGTTTTTTTGGAGGTTTTTCTTGTTCTTTTTTTTTTTTAAATTTGTTTTGTTTTCTTTTCCCTCTTTTTCCCTTTATGTTTTTCTTCATTACTAAGTTTCTTGTCTCTCTATACCTTCCTTCTCTTCATGTCCCCTGAATACATGGCAGTGAGTGACACATCTATGCTTTCTAGCCAGGCTGTACTAAAAGGCCAGGGATCAACTTACCCAGACCTTGTAGCCACACCGGTGGGATCCCTGGGAGGTTTTTCTTTATTCTTTCTTATTTTTAAAATTTGTTTTCTTTTCTTTTTTTCTTCTTCTTTTTGTTTTTCTCCATTTCATAGTCTCTCATCCCTCCACTGTAAC
>NW_004444164.1:2865865-2866839 GCF_000243295.1 Trichechus manatus latirostris | reverse complement strand
AGGAAAATAAGGCAGGAACAAAATGCCAAAATAAATTCACAAATAGAAATCATACAAAAACAACAATTAGAAATCCAAAAGATAAACAACAAGATATCAGAAATGGACAGAGCCATAGAAGGGCTGAGGAACAGGTCTGAAATGGTGGAAGACAGGATCAGCAAAATTGAAGACAAACACTTGGATACAATTCTGAGGAAAACTCAGAAAAAAGAACAAAGAAAAATGAAAAGACCCTGAGAATTATGTGGGATACAATCAAAAGCAAAAATCTTCGAGTGATTGAAGTTCCAGAATAGGGGAGAAAACAGAAAACACAGAGAAGATAATTAAAGAACTTCTGAGACAAAACTTTCGCAATAACATGAAAGATGAAAAGCTGGCCATCTAAGACGCTCAATGAACCCCATATAGGATAGACCCCAAAGGAAATCACCAAGGCATATCATAATCACTCTCACCAAAACCAAAGACAAACAAAGAATCCTGAGAGCAACTCGAGAAAAACAAGAGGCCACATACAGAGGAGAAACAATAAGACTAAGCTCATATTATTCAGCAGAAACCATGCAGGCAAGAAGGCAATGGGATGACAAATATAAAATCTTGAAAGAAAAAAATTGCAAGCCAAGAATAATATATCATGCAAAACTCTAAAATTAGGACATTTCCAAATAAACAGAAATTAAGGGAATATGTAAAAACCAAACCAAACTTACAAGACTTATTAAAGGGAGTCCTTCGATCTGAGAACAAACAACTTCACAAGCTGAATCTAGAATGCAGGAGTGTACAAGCCAGATACTAATCTATGAAATGAACTCTCAAGGACTATCCAAAACCAAAATAAATACAACAGGGAATCAGAGCAGTTAATCTATAAATGACAACAACATCAGAACAATAAAAGAGGGAATAAACAGTGTAGGTATAGAACCTTCTAATGGAGAAGAAGGCAAGGCGATACCAAGTAA
>NW_004444164.1:2851164-2853212 GCF_000243295.1 Trichechus manatus latirostris | reverse complement strand
TCACTGAATTGTACATGTAGAAATTTTTGAAATGGTGTATCTTTAGCTATGTATATTTTCACCGAAAAAAAAAGTCCTCCAAGGCTGAGAAGGGAGTGTGTTGACATGTCGTGGGGTTGTTAACCAATGTTATAAAACAATATGTGTACTGAATGTTTAGTGAGAAAATATTTGTTCTGTAAACCTTCACCTAAAGTACCATAAAAAATTTTTTTTTTAAACGGAAAAAAATAGCTAAGAACATAAATAAGAATTTTACAGACTGTTAAAACACAATTGTTGTTGTTGTTAGGTGCCGTCAAGTCATTTCCAACTTATAGCTACCCTATGTACAGCAGAAGGAAACACTGCCCAGTTCTGCGCCATCCTCAGAAACGTTGTTATGCTTGAGCCCATTGTTGCAGCCACTGTGTCAATCCATCTCGTTGAGGGTCTTCCTGTTTTTGGCTGACCCTCTGCTTTACCAATCAAATATGAAAATATGCTCAATATCATTAGTAATCTGGAAATGCAAGTTAAACCATAATGAGATTATTATTCACTTATCAGTCTGGCATAAAATAAAAAAAGGTGACAACATGAGAAGTTTAAAGAATGTGGGCTAAGGGAACTATTATTTGGTGCTGGAGAAAATATAAATTGGTATACTCATATCGAAAAAATACTCAGGATGCTCAATAGGTACATATTTCATGACTCTTGGCATATACTCTCGAGAACATCTTGCTTGTTTGAATAAGGAGACCTATTATAAAAATGTTCACACAAGTTTTGTTTGTAATAGAAAAAAAAAATGTGAAAACCACTCAAATATATATTGAAAGGATAATGTATACATCTGTCATATAGTCATAGAGTAAAATATGATAACTTATCTAGTGACTAAGAATGAAGTCTCTAGAGTCAGACTTTATGCATTTGAATTCTAGGTCTAGGTAATTTTTCTATACTTATTTTACCTCTCTATATCTCAGTTTGCTCACATATCAAATAGTGATAATAACAGTTTCTACCACTTTAGGTCTTACAAGAAATGAAAAAGTTTGTATATTCAAAGAGCTTAGAACAGTTTCTGAAGCACAGTAAGCACTATATAAGTACTTATTACTATTATTATTTGCAGCTATGAAGATGAACTTGTTTCATGGCTGTTCACATGGTGAATGAAATTCTTTCACATAATTTTTAACGATAAAAACATGTTCCAGAACAATACATACAGTATGGTACCATTTATATGAAATTCTAAAACAATATAGTGTGCAGAGGCAAGAGGGAGCATATGGGAACTCTGTATCTGTACTATCTGCACAATTTTTCTGTAAACCTAACACTGCTCTAAAAAATAAAGTGTAGTGACAAAGACAGTGTTTCAGTATTAACACTATTAAACTTGTGGTAAAATAGTAGAAACAAAATCAGTAAAGTAGTAAAATCACAGATTTTATCAAAGTGATAATCTGTAAGTGAGGCAGTAGGATGGGAAAGGAGCAGAAAACATGTTTTTGTTGTTAGGTGCCCTGAAGGTCATTCCAACTCACAGTGACCCTATATATACAAGAACAAAGTGTTGCCCGGTCCTGAGTCATTCTCACAATGGTGTCTATGTTGGAGCCCATTGTTGCAGCCACTGTGTCAATACATCTCATCAAGGATCTTTCTCTTTTTCTCTGACCTTCTACTTTACCAAGCATGATGTCCTTCTTCAGGGACTGTTCCCTCCTGATAACATGTCCAAAGTAAGTGAGACAAAGTCTTACCATCCTCACTTCTAAGGAGTATTCTGGCTGTACTTCTTCCAAGACAGATTTGTTCATTCTTCTGGCAGTCCATGGCATATTCAGTATTCTTCGTCAACACCATAATTCAAATGCATCAATTTTTCTTCAGTCTTCCTTATTAACTGTCCAGCTTTCACGTGCAAATATCATGACTTGAGTCAGGCGTGTATTAGTCATCAAAGTGACATCTTTGCTTTTTAACACTTTAAAGAGGTCTTTTGCAGAAGATTTGTCCAATGCAATACGTTGTTTGATTTCTTGACTGTT
>NW_004444164.1:2838716-2850688 GCF_000243295.1 Trichechus manatus latirostris | reverse complement strand
ATTAATCTCCCTAGAAACATATGAGCAAATTTACAAGTAACTATAAATACCACTAAGAGTCCCGGGGTGGTGCAAATGGTAAACACATTTGGATGCTAACTAGAAGGTTAGAGGTTTCGGTCCACCAAGAGGCATCTTGAAAGAAAAGCCTGGTGATCTACTTCTGAAAAAATATCAGTCTTTGAAAACCCTCTGGAGCACAATTCTACTCTGACACACATGGGTTCGCCATGAATTAACTGGTTGGTTTGGTTGGTGGATGATACTGAAAAAAAATTCACAAGCTATTCATTAATATCATGTATATAGCAACAAATGTACCTTAAGACAGCAGTTTTTTGAGATTCGTGGGTTCCTTTTTCTACATGCATGTACCTCTATTTATATCACTCTCAAGTTGCTTCTACTAAGTTCCATTTTAGCAAACTTACAGTCTGATAACTCTTTGCTTCAAGAACTCTGTAACTATTATTAATGAAGACATTAAGTAAATTTGGCTTAATGCCTAAAGCCTCTTAAACAGAAGGGTATGTATCTCCAGAATGTATGTGTTGTCATTTGTGACCAAGAGCTTAAATCACTAATCCTGTTAATTAATATATGCCCCATAGAATTTCGAGTATCACCTCCTGTTAAAGAATATCATGCTTATTACTAAAGTCAGAAAATGGAAGCCATGCTCTTTTTGTTAGTGATACTTTCTACAATCAATCCATTTGAAACAACATCCTGGAACTGCAGAGGTAGTTAAGACATGAGCAGAATACTGTCTCAGGAGTCACATCTTGGGAAAGATAGCTTATTGCTCCATTTAAACATCTGTTACTTTCCTAACATTAATCTTTTTTTTTTTTCTTGTCACATTTAAGATCAAAGTTTCCTTGAATGCAGACTGCATTTATTTTACTATAAAAATCCAAATTCTTTACCAAACGTTATATAAACTACCCATAGAGTCTCTCTCTAAGGCTTCATAACCTACCCCTATACAGCACCTTTTACCCATCTTGCTCTGGCCACACCAGCCTCCTTGTTCCTAGAACATTACAAGCAGGCTTCCACTTCTGAGTCTTAGCATTTTCTCACTGTGACTGCTTCCACCTGGAATATTTTATTGTACAATATCTCCTCCTGCTCCCTCTTTATTCAAATGTTGCCTAATCAAAGTGATCCTCTCAATATGAAATTAGAGAATCTTGATTGAATCTAATAAATTATTTCCTTTTCATAAAATCAAAACTTAAAAGAACAAACTTAAGTGTCTTTGCAAAAATCAAAATAGGTTTTTTTTTCTTGAAAATCACATGCATTTTCCTCCAAAGTGGCTTCCTATTTTAAACTTCCTTGTGTGATGTGTAAACTTACATAATATAATATTTTATATTATGACATGGCTTTATATTATGACATGACACTGGTGACATGGCTTAATGAAAAGTCTGCCTCATGGGCATGGATCAGAGTGGCTTAGTCTTCTCTTCTAGCTCTACCTATTTAGACCTGGGTGAATAATGTAAGCCAGTTACTGGACTCTCTTTGCCTCAATTACCTCCATTATCAAACAGGAATTATAGTAATGTTTTATACCTATCTACAGCAGATGCTGAACAGAACATTTATGGAGGTTCTACCTGCTATTTCTTATTCATTTCTCACTTTCATTTGCTTAATTGTGCTCATTGGACTAGTATCAGGTTCATAGAAGGAGTGGTTTGAGCCTTTTTACCATTAAATATGTGAGAGTATTATTGTTAGTTTTTTAAAGATTTATATTTTGATTGAGGTATAATTGTAGTGCAATAAACTGCAAATATTTAAAGTGCACAAATTGGTATGTTTTCATATCTGTCTCTCTGTCTGTCTATCTACCTACCTAACTACCTATCTTTTTATCTATCTATCTTGCTAGCTACCTATCTAGCATTTTGGAAGAAAGTCCTGGTGATTTACTTCCAAAATTCAGCCACTGAAAACCCGATGGAGCACATTTCTCCTCTGATGCACAGGGGATTGCCATGATTCAGAGTCGACTTGATGATAACTGATTTATACATTATCTGTGCCTGTGTGTATTTATGTGTGCGCAAATACGTGTGTATATGTATGTATGTATATATGTACATATATATATTCAGAACAATAATGATAATAAATATTTCCGTAATTCCCCAAAGGTTTTTTCATGCCCCTTTATAATACATCCCTTGCTCTAGGGTCTCTCATCCTGTCACCAGGCAATCACTGGCCTGCTTTCTGCCAGTTTAGATTAATTTAAATTTTCCAACATCATACATAAATGGAAAAATATAATACATAGTTTATTTTGTTTGGCTTTTTTTTAATTCAGAATAATTATTTTGATATTGATCCAAGTTATCTAATGTTTCAACAGTTTTTTTTTTCCTTTAGAGTATTCCATTGTATGGATATGTTGTAATTTATTTATTCTCTCACCTACTGATAGACATGTACAATTTTTCCAATTTTTTGCTGTTACAAATAAAGCTGCTATTAATAGTCATGTACAAATACTTGCATGGACGTATCTTTTCATTTCTCTTAGGGAAATGCTTAGGAATGTAAGGACTGGGTCACATGGTGGGTATATACTTAGCTTTTTAAGAAATCACCAAACAGTATTCCAAAGTTGTACTATTTTACATTCCAGTATCTGCCTGGCAAATTTTAGCCTCCTTGTCCTTCCCTATTCTGAACTGTTTCCTCACTTAGGGAGAATGCTAAGATCGGCCTGGGTGTACCCTCTCTGCACTGTTGCCTGGAAAGTCTCTCTAGGCAGCAAGGTATTGCTCATCTCAGTTGTTCTTATTGTCTCAGGAATAAACATCTGTTGATGCTGCCAGATGTCCAAAATTTGAAAACCATTGTTTCATCTATTTTTCTGTTTTTTTTTCTAACATGTTTAAGAATGTACAGTAAATCTGGTTCTGGACAGCGTATCATGTACAAAAGCAAGCATGATTATTAGCTTATGGATACAGGCATATCTATTAATAGAATATAACACCTAAGTTCAAATTCATAGAAATAACCCAAAAAACAGTACACTATTTCAGCCATCACTTTACGTTAACAAGGACTCAGAACAAGATCAAAACATTTATTCACTTATTACTCCAGTGATATCACTGGCTTGATTAGGCCAATCATTTTCATTATTAAATAATTCATTATTAAATAATTCCTAGTTTCACTCTGATCATCCTTTAAAATAACCTGCATTTAAACATAGCTGTCCAGATTATATGGCTTCATGCTTCTTTTGCTTTTGTAAAACAAACACAGCTTAAATTTTTTTTGCAACGTCACATTCTCTGCCTCTATAATTTTATACCTCTCTTTAAGCGCTGGTACCCACTTCTCACCGTGCACCCGGTGCTTTCAACTTCCAGACCCTCTCTACTTCACTGAACTCCATTTGGCTTAATGTAGCATCCACAGCCTGAATCTAAGAACTTTTGCCAAAGTGATGAGGAGCATGGTATCAACTATGGTGCCTTGTAAAATTACCTCCATACTATTCTGTACCTCTGTTATTTGAACATATTGTTCTAATGATTATGGGAGGAGGGGAGATATTCACTGGTCCAAAAAAAAAAAAAAACCCAAGTAATTATTACAGTAAGTATGAGTCAAAATTGACTCGACAGCCCCTAACAATAATAACAATATATACTCAGAAATATAAATTTTGCTTACATTTTTAAAAAGGCTATATAAAATTGTAAATATTTCTGCACAGAAAAACAATTCTATTAGCGCCAACTCATAAAGAAGTCTACCACTGCCATTTTGCAGTAATCTGTGATCTTCAGTCTTTCATTCACGCTTAAGTAGATGAATGTACTCACATATAAACTGACATTCACACAAAAACGAAACTCTTTTTTACTCAAACACTTTTGGTGGAAAATGAAATAGAAAGAAAGATTATTTTGGATTTTTTTGAAGTGTATGAACTATAAATGTTAAAAATGCTTATAATGCTCAGATGTATATTTATCTAAAATTAGAATTTATATTAGCTAACTAAATAAATTCCAAACAAATAAATATTTTGGTTCAATGCAGTTGTGAATAGATAATCACTAAGTGCATATTCTATCTTGAAATTATTTGACATTGAAACAGCATTTATATGTAGTTTGAATTCCAAACTTATGTTCATTTATGATTTCCATGAAGTTAAATAAACCTTCCACATTTGGGGTATTACTACATATTGGTGAAGAAGAAATTTCCAAACCAACAGAAGTGCTAAAAGGAAGTGTCAAATTTCCCTCTCTCTAATCATTTTGGCCAGGCAGTTTATAGATTAGATATTATAGAGAAAGCATGACAAGATTTTACCAGCATCAAGGAATTGGAATTCTCCTTACATTCATACATGATGCCCAGAATTTTTGGTGCTTCCTAGAATCTATATTGCTAATTCCAGGTACTATAGCAATAATTTTCATTCACTACAAATTCTGCTAACAACTCTTGTCAGCAAGAGGAGGAAATAGACGATCTATTTTTCACTAAAATTGTACTACTTGGAAAATATTTCTGAGATACTTATAATTTCTCATAGAAATTCTAGGAGTTCTCTTTAATATATGAATTAAAGGAAAGAATGTGCCTTTTTCTGACTGGTTCTTATTAACAAAAGAAAACCTTAAGTAAAGGAGATCAAATATTTAATTGTGACTTTGTCTAGGCATATATTAGAATATCCTCAGAAGTAAACAAAAAGCAGAATCAGTTTATTAGGTCGATTAAACGTTCCTTTTTTAGAGATACAGTTTATAGAGCCTTTCTTTCCACTTGGCCATCTGCCGATCATTTCCTCATACAGCACGTATGAAGGGATTGTTTTTCATAACATGCAAGAGCCAAACTGAAACAAAACACAACAAAAACCAACCATACAAAAAACTCAGAACTTTTAGAACAGAAAGGAACCATGGACAATATCTAGTTCAACACTTCCATTTTATGGATGATAAAGTTGAGCTCAATTTTCATCGGAAAAACTTCTTCAATTTACCCCTATTTTTAAAATTATCCCTGCAGCTTAATTACTTTATATTAATATGATTAAAGTATCACCTTTATTCCTATTGGTATCCAAGTCCCAAATTCCATCAATTTTGCTTTGAATTTTAGCACTACTACTCATCAGTCACTCTAATTATATACTTGTATGTATGTTTTAAAAAGCTGACATCGGATTCTTAGTGTGTAATATTCTGCAAGTTTTTTTGAATAGTTAAATCTAATCTCTTCTTTTATTTATTCATAATTGATATAAAGACATCAGCGTATATATATCATATTCTAGATCTCAATTTTGTCAAGATCTAAACAGAGCAATGCCCTATTTGATTCAGGCCGAATTTCTATTTTCTAGGTTTAGGCATACTTTCAATTCTTTTCCCCCTCGCAACCTTTATTTTCTGGACAGAGCCATAGCATGCTTACTGAATCCTCAAAGCTGGCTGCCAAGTCCCCGCGGTGACCCCTCTGACTTGCCAGGCCAGCGACCTCTAGAGGGCAGTGTGTCAGGGACAGAAGACCCCGGCCGGTTCCGGAAAATTCTCCTGGGGTGATGCCCAGCGTGAGTTGAGCTGTGCCGGTGCAGAGGCCCACGCCCTAGTTGCAGCTGAGATCTGTCGCCCGTGGGGCCCTGGGAACCCTGCTGTGCTTTCCAACCCCCTGGGGATAATGCAGTGCCATGTAGAAACGCAGCGCCTCTGTGCAGAAGCCCAAGCACTGGCACGAGGACGCCCCCTGTTTGGGGGACTTGATTCAGAGGTCGTCATCCAAATGCTTCTTCTCGGCGTGAAGAGTGAGAAACTCAGTTCATACTGCATACACCGCCTTGATTGCTTCGTCTCTGTCTTAGAAAAGTGATAAAAGTAAAGGTGCAGGATACAGTAAGCTTGGGGTGCAGATGCCCACACCCTCACCACCCCTCGTCCTCATCCGGCGGCTGCAGGTGGGCGAAGCTCAGGAAGACTTGGCGCTAGCGAGATCTGGCCCACGGAGTAGTTGACCACCCGGTACTTCTCCTTGCCTTCTTCTAGAACGCCAAGTGCCTTCGCCCAGCTGAGGTCTCAGCACGGCAGTTGGTAGTAGACCATCACCTCTTGCTCGTCCTCCATGACGCTGCCTGCAAAGGTCAGGTCCACAAAGGTCTTGAGCTTCTCCAGCTCCGCCTTCTGCACGTCAATCTGGACCTTGGCCTGCAGGGAGTAGCCGCTGTGGAGCTTGCCCTGGAGGTACTACAGGCTGCCCGGACACTTCAAGTGGCGCTACCCCATGATGGCCAGCCGGATGCATGGGGCCTCGCAATCCTCGATGCTGTGGTTGGTAATGACAGTGGCCTTGCAGGACTATCGGGCCCCTGCCATGTGTCCCAGAGCAGGCACAGGTCCAAGGGGTCCATGCCGGGAGACAGCTCATCCAGGAAGATGACCTCGGGGTCTCCAGTCAGGACTATGCAGGTGCTCCACTGTGAAGAATAACTATTTGATGACACACTCTAATTAGTAGGGTGAGTACAGAGCTACCACTACGTGCTGCACTCTACAACTCAAGAAAAGAAATATTAATATTAGTGAAGAACTAATATTAATGGCTGGTCCATCATCATATGGAGTGGGCCTTTAATAGGGAAGAGAAAAATTATTATAGTAAGGACTGGATAGGGTGATTCCATTCTCTTACTGTGACCTTTAGTTCTCACTGTTTCTCTTTTTTATATTTCTATGTGGCTTGTAAGATGAGGCCCAGATGTACTTTGGGGTTGGAAATTGCTATCCCACTGTAAGGCCAAAGAGAAATCAAGTTGGGGGACAAGGGAAGGGAATCATGGAGCAGACAGCGCATGTCTTCCTTCAGGCTAAACCTTAAATAAAAGCGTAAAGGAACCCTCCAGGCTTCAATGAGGTCCATCATAGTAGGCTGGGAATAAAAGAATTTAGAGGTGTAGCAAAATACATCAAAATATCGTGAATATTCCCTTTGTTAGTTATATATTTATATATATAAACTTGAAAATGTGTCTACGACAAATTTTAAGTGTGTCTCTTATAAAGACAATAGTCAGATTATTATTTTAACTTGATCAAGTATATTTATTGTAATCTTTGACTTATTTGAATATTTTATTTTATAATCTTAATTTGCATGTTCCATTATATTCAATTTGCATGTTTTATTTTCTTCTACCCATTCTACCCTTCCTTTTGATTGTCTGAGAGTTTTTTTCCAATCTATTATTTTCTATACTAGCTTGTAAATTATGCATTATATTTCTAATTTTTGTTGTTATTCTAGATATTATAACATCAACGCTCAGGTCATCAAAATCTAAAAATTGTCGATGTCTGTACTACTGTCCCCCAGTGCAAGGATTTAATAATATTTTAATATCAAACACTCCTCTTGTATTTATATGCTGGTTTTACTATGTATATTTAAAACCAGAGAACACCATTACTGTTGTTTTTAAGTACACATTTCTTTAAATTTACTCAACATATTTATAACTTTCTTTGTCCTTTTTTTTTATCTTGAAATTTTTGTTTGGTATTATTTCCTTGTGCCTGTACTACCTCTTTAAAAATTTATTTTAGTAAGATTTGGTTAATATTAAAATTTATCAGTTTTTTCCTTCATTTGCTTGAAAGTGTCTTTTTCAGCTCATGCTTAAAAAAATATGTTTGTTGATAATAATACAATGGCAAGTTGACAGTAATTTTCTCTTGGTGTAATGCAAAATATTCTGCTATCTTCTGACTTTCATTGTTTCTTTTGAAAAGTCAGTTGTTTGTCTAATGTTTCACTGAAAGTAATTTATTTTTCTTATACTTTTACAAATCAGCATAGCTTTACACAGTTTGTTAAAAATTCTTAAGCCAAAAGCAAGTTTCATAACTTTACGTACTTCCCTATGTTCCTATTTTACTGATTAACTTGATGCATTTTTTAAAAATGTTGTCCATATTTGATTTAAATTTTTAATTATTTTCAGTGGGTGGTCAGGGCTGCTGGTCCACAAAGCTTCAAGAATTTGAAATACGTGTGTGTGTGTTTTTTTAACTATTATTATGCTTAAGAAAAATTTTGGAGCGATGACTGACCTGCACCTAACCAAAACTAAAAATTTTCAGTTAATCAAATGTACATAACTGATTACATTTGTAATATATATTAGATAAGGTAATATTAAGAAGTCCTGGTGGTGCAATGGTTAAGTTATTGGCTGCTAACTAAAAGGTCGGCAGTTACAACCCACCAGTATCTCCACGAGAGAAAAGACCTGGCGATCTACTCCTATAAAGACTACAGCCTAGAAAACCCTAGGAGCAGTTTTATTCTATCATATATGGTCACTGTGAATCATAATTGACTGGACAGCATACAGCAACAACAATTGCAGATGGCTTTGCTGAAGAGAAGAGAAGTCTATTACATGATTATTTCAGATAATGGCCAAAAGACAATCCAAAAAATATCTTTACAAGCTAAGATGCCTGGACTATTACATAATTCATACACTTCCAAAAAGCAAAATCTCAGTTTTCTCTGACTCAATCTTTTTGTTTTGACCACAAACAATAAAATGAATTATCAATTTCACCATATCATTTGATACAACATAATCTAAAAGTTGCTGCCATTATATGTATATATATATAAAAACAAACAAACAAACAAAAAACTTTGGTTTGAATGGCTCATTTCAGATATTTCATATCAATTATTATGAGGGGTGGTTCTTATGTACTGTTACAGCAACAAAGCCAAGTACTAATCATTTCTTATTTTATGATAGTTAAAAGAGAGTTACCTGAGCTGCCTTAAAACAAGTGATAACCGTATTTAAATGACCAATCTTAAGTGAATATCTCTATTACAAAGCAATCTTCCCTAAAGAATGGTGCCAGAGTAAGAACTTTTCTTTCTGAGTGTGTCTTTCCAGACTCGTTGCCGTCTAGTCGATTGTGACTCTTAGCGACCCTATAGGACGGAGTAGAATTGTCTCATAGAGTTTCCAAGACTGTAATCTTTAACTGACTTGATGGCAATGGGAATCTTTATTGAAGCAGACGGTCACAACATTCTCCGCAGAGTGGCTGAAGGGTTGGGTTAGAAGCTGAGCGCTTAACCACCATGCCACCAGGGCTGCTTGGTGTCTTTCCTTACCTATACATAAATCCAGGCTATTAGAAAGGATGGAAATAAGTTTTATTTTAATGATTGATACAATTAAATTCAGTTTTGGCTAAATGTATTCCAATGGATTACATAGTTATGTTTTTTCTTCTTTCCATAATTTGATATAAGACCAAAGAAGAATTGATGTCTTTGAATTATGATGTTGGTGAAGAATATTGAATAGACCATGGACTGCCAGAAGAATGAACAAATCTGTCTTGGAAGAAGTACAGCCAGAATGCTTCTTAGAAGGGAGGATGGTGAGACTTCATCTCACATACTTTGGACATGTTATCAGGAGGCATCAGTCCCTGGAGAAGAATATCATTCTTGATAAAGTAGAGGGTTAGTGAAAAAGAAGAAGACCCTCAACAAGATGGATTGACACGGAGGCTGCAACGATGAGCTCAAACATAGCAATGATTGTGAGGATGGCTCAGGACTGGGCAGTGTTTTGTTCTGTTGTACATGGGGTCGCTATGAGTTGGAACTGACTGGATGGCACCTAAGAATAATAACAACAAGCCTGTACAAGGGAGAAGAAAGATAAGAGGGTTAACTTTGTTTTTCTCAATCCAGGAGGAATACTTTATAGTATGAAGCCTTAAATTGCTAACCTTTTCACATGATAAAATAAATATTTATACATCCTCAACATTTGGTTTCATTATATTTAAACACTTGCTTTATAAATTAATCCTTCACAGCAAGTCTCAGAATGTTTGAATTCAGAAGACTGTTCTAATGAGGGTGCTGGATGCAATAACAGTGTTGCACACTACATTCCATTCCCCAATTATCTGTGCTACTTTTTTTTTTTTTTTCGGTGGTAAATATTTCTGTCAATTTTAATTTTATCTTGGCTGAAACATAAAATGGTGTGAAGCCTAAGCAGATGGTTGTCACAAACAGAGGCATACAAATGAAATTTATGGGAAAATTTCCAGTCTGGTACAGAAGAGGGAATTAGTCACCAAACTCATTTTATTGTTCATGAGTATTATGTGCCAAATCCTTCATATAACATGTGGAAAATGATTCAATTTGTGAACCCAAACAATTTATAAAACATTTAACTGAAATGACAATATCACTGTTTGTAAGCAGCTAGTAATTGTCAATGTGCTACAATGATTTTCTTATTAATATGCACAAAGAAAATGTATATAACAAAAGAATGAATTGGGAAATAAACAGTTTATGCTTATTTTTGCATTGTTGAGCAATATTTGCTTTACACTGGATTGTGGTCTATTCAAATTAATTTTAGGAGGAAAGATGTGTACTTATGAGCTGAGGGAAGTTAAGTGAAGGGGTATTTGAGTGTTCACGCCCCCTTTTTCTTAGGGTAACTTATTCCAAATGTAAATGGATTCATCCCTTAAATCCAAACTTTGGAGAAAAGAGAGAAGAGAATGGAGAACATTCTGTATTTTTCATGTCTGAAAAAGAAGTAAGAAAAGCCAATAGTTGGTCTTATATCTTATGAGTTTCTGAGAAACCTCACATATTTTAATATAGAAGGGTATGGGCAAATTGTATTTCTTCAGATATTTCTGATATTGTAAATTAACCCAAAAAACTTCTGGAAGATACTCAATTGTCAAGATACTCTGAAGGGAGATCACTTTTCTTATTCCATGAAATATGTTTAATTCAGATTTAATATACAATAGATATAAACTTCCAATATGAAACTGAGAGCCACTTCAAACAAAAGCAGATCATCAGACTAACCTCAATGTTAACAGCATCTCCAGACTCCTATCTCTCTTCTCCCTAAGATACACCTAAAGGAGCAAATGCTGAAAAATGGTTTTTACCTTGTTTACCCTAAGGAAAGTCTTGGTGTGAAGTAGTCATTTTTGAAGGAGATATAAGAATATGAATTAAATAAATTTGCCTGAATAAGAGGAAACATTACATGTTTATCATTTGTGCAACTAAATCTTTTATTTTAAGCACTTTTAGGACATAGTATCAAATATAGTTTTTATCTTTCAGATATTTCATTGTATTGATTAACTATCACAAAATTTTTTATAAAAATGTAGATGTCATACTTTATATTTAATGTTCCCTACCAAAAACATAAAAAAGTAATATGTTAGGTACTGTCAAGTCAATGTGTGCAGAACAGAACTGCTCCGTAGGGTTTTCTATGCTGTAATCTTTATGGGAGGAGATCACCAGGTTTCTTCTGCAGAGCTTTGGGTGGGTTCAGACTGCCAACATTTCGATTAGAAGTCGACCTCTTAACTGTTGTGCCACTAGAGCTCCTATGAAAGTAATACATACACATTTATATCTATATATAGCTAGATATATTATCTATCTATGCATCTGTCTCTACCACCTATCTGTCATTTTGTCATACTGTGGTGGCTTGTGTGTTGCTATGATGCTGGAAACTATGCCACTGGTTTTTCAAATACCAGCAGGGTCACCTATAGTGAATAGGTTTCAGCACAGCTTCCCCATTAAGATAGACTAGTAAGGAAGGCCAGAAAATCTATTTCTGAAAATTTGTCAATTGAAACCCTGTGGATCACACGAGAGTATTGTCTGATATAATGCTGGAAGATGAGCCCACTAGGTTGGAAGGCACTCAGAATACACACTGGTCACAACAACAGACTCAAAGATACCAACAATTATGAAGATGACACAGGACTGGGCAGTATTTTATTCTGTTGTACATGAGGTTGCTATGAATTGGAGCCAACTCAAGGTAACTAAAAACA
>NW_004444164.1:2837435-2838150 GCF_000243295.1 Trichechus manatus latirostris | reverse complement strand
GGAATCAACTCGACGGGAACCAGTTGCAATCATCAACAGACTGGAGTCTAAAAATCCTCCTTTTTTCAGAAACTGGTTGCATATTGATCCTCTCAACATTCCTTGTCAAGGAGGGAAATCATCAGTTTTGGGCTAAGTACCTATTGGCAATGTCATATCTAGGTCTCTGACTTTCAGGGACATCAAAAGTCCCTCTGAGTTCTCTCCATTTCCATTTCCTTCTGCACAATTGTTGACACTATCCAGATCTTGCTGACAGGTGATTTGGCACTACTTGTTCCTATTTTGCTGTTCATGATAATATTTTATCATTTAGTTTGTTGCAGAGATTGTCTGTGGATTTGATTATTTCTGCTTGCTCTGATTTGCAGTAGAATTCATAGATTCCATAACTATAACACCACTATCCTGCTATCAGCTGCATAAGTTATTTTTTATTTTTTAAATTTTATTGCTGTATTTTAAGTGAAAGTTTACAACTCAAGTTAGTTTTTCATACAAAAATTTGTACATACATTGTTATGTAACCCTAATGGCTCTCCCTAAACTGTGACAGCACACTCTTCCTTTCCACCTGTGATGTCCCGTTTCCATTCAAACAACTTCTGACCCTCTCTGGGTTCTCATCTCACCTTCGGACAGGAGCTGCCTGTTTAGTTTCATGTATCTACTTGAGCTAAGAAGCACACTCTTCACGAGTATCATTTTATGTCCC
>NW_004444164.1:2832880-2833903 GCF_000243295.1 Trichechus manatus latirostris | reverse complement strand
GTTTTCATTATTTTCATGTGGCTCTTTTTCAAGTTTACCTCCTTGCTAATTCAAAACCTTTAATGGATGTTATTTACAACTATAATTTCAGTATCTTAATATTACTTAATTCAATATCTTTTTCAGATATTTTGATCTTTCTATTTAATTGAATGTCTTATTTCCTGTTTTGGAGACTTAGATTTACTTTCACAAAAAAAGATTTCTAAATGCATTTTGTAATTTTTGTTTGTGATGTAAACTTGTATGAAAGTTTTCTATTTTCTATTCAACAGTTTTTTTTTTCAGTTGCTTCATCTCATGACCTTTGGGATTCACATTCCCAAAGTAAGCCCTGTATTAATACCTTCAGGTCAGAGGCTGGCATTGTTTCTATTCTTTTATGTGTATCTTTGTTTTTTTCTCTGGTTAAAATCAAACATAATTTTTCTTCTGAATCTTAGGTGAATAGATGGAGTCATTCTCTCTCTCTCTCTTTTTATCTTTTATAATTGAGAAACATGGTGCTACCCTTCACTTCAGACATGGAGCTCAAGTCATGTTCCTCACGTTGATGGTATATATTGACCCCAGATCTAGTTCAGGCATTGAAACAATAGCCTTTGGTACTTGTATCTGACACCAGCCTTTTTAGAGTGACGTTAGTGCCAGCCTAGAAGCATTGCTTTCCTGGTAACATTTATTTATAGAAATTCCTCTTGTTTTTACATTGATATGTATTTTAATAGTTTCCTTTTTAAAACATTTTACCTCTCATATATATGCTTTAAGCAGATTTTCAAGTTTCAGAATGTGTTTGTGTTACCATCTTGCCACAAAATTTTAGCAATAATCACATTTTCAGGAATATTTAGGGGATTAGAAAGGCACTCACTAGCATGGGGATCTCTTTAACAAACATTGACCCAATTACCTGCAGCTGTATTTTTAATTCTGTATGTGACAGCCAGCAAAAACAGTTTATCATCTAACACATGAAGCATATCTTAAATTTTGGTCCTGTGTCTAATTATTTCTGAGTAT
>NW_004444164.1:2823433-2831298 GCF_000243295.1 Trichechus manatus latirostris | reverse complement strand
TGTATGTTACCACACTCTCAACTTCACATTTGCTTTTTATAAAAAATCATGAAGAGAATCATTTTTACAAAAATATTTGAAAGCTAATTCAATTGTCTTAAGGGCGTTTTAATTTTCTGATAATTCAAATAACTCACTGAATCTTTTATAACATTTTTTTCTCAATTTATAATGACTGCACTGTATTTGCTTTGTTTAACCATACAATACGATCAAGTAGAGACTGCTGCTACTGTGCTGATTATTTACCTGTTGTTTCTCAACCTCAAACAACTGAGAGTGGGAGTCTCAAACTACATTTCCCAGGCTCTCTTCTAGGGGGCTTTCTCAAGTCCCTGCCAATAGGAGACTGTGTTAGGAAATTGCCAGGCAGAAAGAGGACATACTTTCTTCTGTCTGTCAAAGTATGGAAGTTGCTGGAGGTGGCCTTGTGGCAACAGGGGTAAGATAATTTTGGATTCCAGCAGCCTGAGCAGAGACAGAACACTTATTGGCACTTCCAGCCCTGGTCGCCACTGTACTTTTTTGGGTGTCTTCAAACCAAATGCAATGTCTTCAAAATACAACAGCAGTTCCAAGTTTGTGAGTTCCAGCCCAGAAGTGGTAGCAGCTACACTATATTACTTGTTCTTTATACTCCTCCAGTGACTCCTCATTTTATCTTTTGCTCTTGTAGTCCTTTAAACAACTTTGTAATCAATTCTGTGTATTAAATTCAGCCTTTTTGAAATAAACAGTGTGATTTCTATTTCTTGACAGTGCCCTTTGAAACAAGGACAGAAATGATGATTTTTATGGGCAAGAATACATTTTTATGTTAAGCATGACAGACTGAGTAGATACACATTTCTAAGTTTCCTGTTTGTGAGGGAGTATTTTAGTCTTATGATTATATTTGTTTCTCTAGTATCTAGGTACTTTAGGAACTAATATGATAAATTCTTCCACAGCAGTGATACTTTTTAATCAGAGTAAAGGTTATGATAGTCAAATAATTTTGACAAAGATAGGTTAAAGTAAGTTAAATAGGACTTTTTACAGTATAAATGTTCATTTTGATTTTTCAATAGGATTATGTCATAGATTTTCCAAATTGCTTGCTCATCTCCTTTTTTCTTTTTCTTCTTGCAGAGTGTGTCAAAATCTGGTGCTCAGCAGAATACTTTTTCCAAATGCTGCCCTATGCTATTTGCTCTATGTCTCATTTCTTCCCTCCATTGCTTCTTCAATTTTCTTAATAAAATATTTAGGACTATGATCTTAAGTCCAAACAGCACTGTCCTTTTCGTTTATCTTTTCATAATTGTAGCTATAACCATCCTATAGAATGTCCTAACACATCCTTCCCAGACATCATCTCCATCAGTCCCTCCTCAAAAGGTAATTTTCATCAGTGAGCATGATTTCATGGCCCCTTATCTTCCCCTCAATGTGCAGCTTAGCAAAATCAGGAATTGACCAGAAGCCTCAAAAAGGAAAAAAGTTAGGACATATTTAACATAATTTCAGTAGTTCCTCTGACAACTTAGTTCAGGATATTAAATCCTCTCACGTATTTGGAGGATTTATTTATTTCCTTTGTTCTTTAGAAAAGGAGATTGCATTTGTATTCTATTGCTGTGTAAGTAGTTACCCCAAAACTTTAAGTGACTTAAAACAACATTTATTATCTCACAGTGTTTTTAAGTCAGTTATTTGGAAATAGCTTAGCTGGTTATTGGGGCTCAAGTTCTCTCATCAGGTTGTAGTCTACATGTCAACTAGCACAGCGGTTATCTGAAGGCTTGACTAGGCCAGAGTTCCTCACTGAGTGTTCTCAAGGGACCTCAGTTCCTCGTCATGTGGACCTTTCCCTACTGCATGGAATCCAGCTTGCCACTGTTCAAACCATCCATGAGAGAGGCAGAGCCACAATGTCACTCATGACCTATCCTAAGAAGTGACATTCACAGTCTGGCTTATTCTGTTGGTCATACAGACTAACCCTGATAAAATTTGGGAGGGGACTACACAAGGCTCGGGATACCAGGAGGACAAGATCATTTGGGCCATCTTGGAGGCTGGCTACAATAGGCACAGAAATGTAAAATACAATATTAAATTAAATTTTGACACCTATTACTAATGTCTTTATAAGTTTTTATTTTAAATATTTTGTCAATGTAAGCTGTATCTCAGGATTTATAACTCTGCGACTCTTGATATTATCAAGATCCTGAGCTGTTCCATAATTTTACGCCAGCTGGGAAACTGATGACTTAGTGGTTAAGAGCTATGGCTGCTAACTAAAAGGTCGGCAGTTCGAATCCACCAGACACTCCTTGGAAACCCCATGGGGCAGTTCTACTCTGTCATAAGGTTGCTACGAGTTGGAATTGACTTGAAGGCAACAGTTTTTTTTTTTTGGTCAACACAATGAGGAACACTGGTGGTTTAGTAGTTAAGTGTGCATCTGCTAACCAAAAGGTTAGCAGTTCAAATCCACCAGTGACTCCTTGGAAATCCTATACAGCAGTTCTACTCTGTCCTATAGGGTCACTATGAGTCAGAATTGACTGGACAGCAGTGGATTTGGTTTTTTTTGTTCAACCCAATGAATATCAAGGAAGTTTTGTTCCCAATCCGGGACATAATTGAGTAACTGAGTAATAGGTATGAGACAGGTAAGAAGATTCTTTACTGCACTCAGTGCTCACACATTTATTTTAGAACTGACTTTTGCTCATGTGTCAAAGAAAGTAGTTCATAATAGACTGGAAAATGAATAATAAATTTATATATTAAATAATTCATATTAGACTACTTGTCATGATCTAAATAATGAAATGCATACAACAAAAATAAAATATTTTTCTCATAAAATTATCCCTTATGATTTCAAATTGTCAGGTAACTTCAGTGTGTCAAACTCAAATGACCTAAATACTAACTGGAACGGCTAGTCAAAATGTAGCCTTAACTTATAAAGAAAAGTTAGAGATGGAACCATTTCCCTGTGCCTTACGTCTCAATTCATCCCCTTAGAAGGTTTTTAGCAACTAGAACTGATGTAACATTTAAACCACTAAAAACATTTAAGGATAACAGAATCCAACAAATGGAAACTAATAAAAGTATTACCGAAGTTCACCATCTATAATCCCTTTTAAAAGTTTTTAGGGTCTTTAATGCTTCATAGCAGGCCAAAAATTATACTTACTTTCAACATCTCAGAAGCAACAGACCCAGCAGGATGAGATAGTCTACTTTGTTTGTACTTTGAGCCATGGTATTGGATGACTCTTTTCAGATAAATGTTGCCATATTTAAAAAAAATGTCTATAGCACACTTAGCACATAGGGAACTACACAGGCCAAAAAATTAGACACAAAAATCTTGTCAGAAAATGCTTTGATTCTTGAACATTTTAAAACAACTTAGTAAATTTTAAGCTTCATAATATCAGAACAATGCATTTATATAAAAATATACAGCATTTTTCATTTTTTTCTAGTCATAACATTCATAATGATAAAAAATTTTACATTCATATTTACTGTTTGCTTCTCTACCCACTAATCAGATATTCCATTTTGAATTTTTTTGTAATAACTTCAAGTAAGTAAGTTTTATATCTCTCATCCCTTATAAATAGTTCTCATGATACCTGTTTTTATTGAATATGGAGAGTGTGATAATAATACCTCGTCTTGGTTTTTTCACTGAAAAAAAACGACTTGATTCTCAATTATATCTGCTATTTACCTTGCACTTTGCCAAGCTTTGTGCGAAATTCAGTGTTTATATCCTGCTCTCTGTTCCTAGAAATGAATCTGGCAGAGATCAATCTGAGGGCCTCAAGACCTCATAAAATTTGCAAATATAGCCCTGAAAAATCTCTAATTTCCTCTGGAGTAGTGCTGCATTCTCAGTCAGTTTCAGAAATTTCCTGGAACAAAAACACAGACTCCTATCTCAGTTGTTTCTGATAGGTCTGTTTCAGATCAACAAGTGTAAGGTGATGCTGCCGTGAGAAGGTACCCATGATGCTGCGGCTGCTGCCTGCTATAAGCCTTGTCTTAGCACAACTCACCTTTAAACCCTTTCAGTTGTACATGGCTAAGAACTTCCACTGTTGTTTTTATGACAATGAGAATTCAACTGGATAGCAGAAACATTAATGTTATTAAAGTTGTGGTATCCAATTGAGTTAGACTGAAAAATTGAACCAACTGGACACTAACGTTGGTTTTATATGAATGCACTCCTTGAAATTTTAATTCACTTAGTATTAGGGCATGACTTTTCTGCTCTTAGGAGCACTGACACCATAAATATATATTGGTTTTAATGGTGGAGTTCTTATCAGTTTATAGATATCCCTCTTCACCTTAGCAGTTTTCACCAACAGAAATGATCCCTTGATTCTGAGACCTTTTCACCACCACTATGTTGACCACTGTAGCTGTGAGATTTTGCTAGATAATTTTACTTCAGGTTATTGAAACATCTAAACTTCAGAAAGAAGACACTGTTTCCATCAATGTCTGTAATTTCCAGGAAGACATGACCAATTTGGAAAAAACAAAAACAAAAACAAAAAACCTATCCAAATTTATCTATCATTTCTTATAGAGTCTTCTTAAAAAATAACATTAAGTATTTGTTTACAACTGAATTGTTAAGGATATATTCAAATATGCTCCCAAAAATGCAATCATTCAAAAAACATCTTGCCGATCAAATCTCTGTGGGATGATCTGGTAGTGTTGTTGGCCCCTTTGATTTCTTAGAAGCCTAGGCACATAGCATAGTCTATGTTTTGGAGCTAATTGCTGACTCAACGGTTTGTTCATTATTGCTTTTTGTCTTAGTAATCTAGCGCTGCTCTAACAGAAATACCGCAAGTGGATGACTTTAACAAAGAGAAGTTTATTCTCTCACAGTCCAGTAGACTACAAGCCCAAATTCAGGGTGTCAGCTCCAGGGGAAGGCTTTGCCTTCTCTGTCGGCTCTGGAGGAAGGTCCTTGTCGTGAGTCTTCCCTTGGTCTAGGAGTATCTCAGCGCAGGAACCTCAGGTCCAAAGGACGCAGTCTGCTCCTGGCACTGCTTTCTTGATGGTATGAGGTTCCCATGTGTCTCTGATGTCTTCTCTCTTTTATATCTCAAAAGAGATTGGATTAAGACACTATCTAATCTTGTAAAGTTCATTAGTATAACCTCATCATAGTGATAGAGTTTATGAGACATAAGGAAATCACATATAACCTCATCATAGTGATAAGAGTTTACAACACATAAGGAAATCACATCAGATTTACAAAAATGTTATGCAATCATATAATACTGGGAATCATGACCCAGCCAGGTTGACAGATATTTTGGGGGGACACAATTCAATCCATGACACTTTTATACTCCGTCTTTAGTTAAAAACCCCTTGCCATCAAGTCGATTCCTACTCTTAGTGACCCTATAGGATGGAGTAAAACTGCCCCATAGGGTTTCCAAGGAGTGGCTGGTGGATTTGAACTGCTGACCTTTTGGTTACAAGCCAAGCTCTTAGCCACTATGCCACCAGAGCTCCGTGTATCTTTATTCAGGGCCTTCAAATTCATGACCTGTTAATTTATCTGAATATGCTCTTGAAGATATTCTCCCAGCAGGAAATATAATCTTAAAATTATCCCTTAAAACTGACATTTGAATAAAAATTAAAATATTTCTCAGATTTTAGAGAAAATTTGTAGAAATGATATATGTTTCTTAACATAAATCTAAAAATGTGACTTATATTTTCTAAGTGATTATGGTAAAGAGAATTCTACTAAAGGCCATCTAACTTTTCCAGTCTCAATAGCTGGGACTGTGAATATGATGATATTTCATGCCTATGAATATGTTGTATTACATGGCCAAAGGGACTCTGCAAGTGTAAGTATGATTACTGATCAATTGACATTAAAATAAGGAGATTATTTCTCTGTTAGTATAAGAAGGAAAGCCTGTGATTGACATGGCCTTGCTGGCTTGAAGACGGAAGGGACCACATGCAAGGGCTGGAGAGTGATTCTAGGAGCTGAGAAAAGCCCCTGACTGGGAGTCAGCAAGGAAGTAGGGACCTCAGACCTACAACCACATGAAACAGAGTTCTGCCAACAACTTAAATGAACCTGTGAAAAGATTTTTCCCCAGAGTCTCCAGATAAGAGCCCATCCCAGCCAATATTTTGATTTCAGACTTGTGAGATCAGGCTTCGGGTGCTCAGTTAAGCCCACTGATTCCTGCCCTATAGAACTGTGTGATAATGAACAGGTGCTGTCTTCAGACACTAAACCTTTGGTAAGTTGTTATACAGCAGTGAATAACTAATACATAGTCCCTTTCCTTCAGTCTTAGAAATTATTATAACACCTAAGATAATTATGCAAAATATCAGAATTTGCATTAATTTCCCTGTGGTATGAATTTAAGGAAATATTTCTCTATACCATCAAATCAGTATCAATTATTTAGGATACTTAAAATGTTTTAGTTTATGGACCTTGAGTAATTAGTCATATGTAAAAATAAGCAAGAATTTAATATGAGTGCTAGCTATGAAACATTCAGCTTACACTTCAATGAATAGTTAAAACACTTTCGTTTCAAAAGTTTGGATTTTTTATTTGTGGTCCCTTGCATCTACCTTCTCTCTAAGCTCAGAAAGTATGTAGAATGGGTCTCATAAAATCAATTTTATTTAAATTGTTAGTTTTTTATTCTAGTATAAAATAGAATTTTATGTGAAAAAAAATCATACCCTGAATTGCGCATATTTACTTTAGTTTTTCCTGAATGAATCGATTTTTACAGCCATGCACATCAGGCTCCAGTGTTTATTATGTATTAACTCAATTCTAACATTATCTTTGTGTTCTCATTAAATGCTTTGGAAAAATCAGTTCAAATTATAAATTAAGCATAGTGAAAAGAATTTTACTTGGAAAGAAATCCTCTATCTCATTCATAGGAGAGTTAATCTATTTCCTAAAATTTCATTTTGTTCTTCAAAGTTCCCTTAGCCTTTGCTTTTTAGATTAAAGTCTATTTAATACTTATAGAATTAATAAAATAATGGCTCAGAACCTCAGTGAGATACATATCACATTTTGTTATTATTATAGATTTCTGGATCCATAAGAGACCATTTCAGGCTTTATATCCCATTGGATTAATATTGCTTAAAAGAGTTTGAATCAGCTAATCAAATAATTCAGTGCATCTTATAATTAGTACATACATAGTGTTTCATTTTCTGAACTGTCTTTCCAACCAGAGTAAGATTTATGGGTAAGTTGAGAAAGTGCCTACCCTAAAAGTATAAATTGAGGAATGCTTTATAACTTCTAAATATTGCCACATAATCCCTCCACAATCTGCATACAACCCCTCTTTCTGGAGGAGTTTCTTTTTAGGACATATAAAATCAATTATTCATCCATTCACTCATGAATCTATTCATTCTGTTAGTAAATATTTACTGAGCATTTGCACAGATTGCTAAAGTACAATAGTGAAAAAGAAATATTTGCTACATTTCTATTCCATTTTTAAGATAGAGAAAATGATTACAATAACATGTAATGTGTGTTAACCTAACAGATGAAAAGAGGATAATATGAAAACTGGAATATGGTCTTAAAGTATTACATACAAAGTAGATAAAGGAAGTGAAGGGTAACTACACTTATTTCTTTGACTTTTCCTGGAGAACACCAGGGAAAACTACATGTGTAGAAAGTAGGGAATGTCTGAAGATTTGAGAATATACAAAACCACCTAGATTATGTGGTTGGAGTAGAGTACAAAGCTAAATTTGAGGTTAGAAATAAGAGATTAGCT
>NW_004444164.1:2821356-2822977 GCF_000243295.1 Trichechus manatus latirostris | reverse complement strand
TCAATTCCGACTCATAGCCACCCTATAGGATAGAATAGAACTGCCCCATGGGATTTCCAAGGTTGTAGTCTTTACGGAAGCCACTGCTGCACAGTGGCTGAGGATGAAACTGCCTCATTGTGGTTAGCAGCCAGCCAAGCACTTATCCGCTGCACCACCAGGGCTCCTGAGGAGATAATCAGTGGAAAAATTTTTGTGGTGTGTATGTGTGTATCTTACTAGTCATATTGAATGATTATATGTCTCCAGCTATGTTTTCTTTTCCTTTTTTTTAAACTTTTCTTATGAAGATGCTATAAATTCTGTAATTGATCGTGTTTCTCTCTTAGTCAAAATGTACAAGCCAGGATTCCAGTATTGACAGAATAGTCTGTGTTTGGATAATCTTTCCATGAATAAGCAGTTGCTGTCAAGTACTTTCCAACTCATGGAGACCCCATGTGTGTAAAGGTAGGGCTGTGCTCCATAGGGTTTTCAATGGCTGATGTTTTGGAAGTAGATCACCAGGTCTTTCTTCCCCGCTAACTCTGGCTAGACTTGAATCTCCAGTCTTTTGGTTAGTAGCAGAACATCTTAACTGTTTGCACCACCCAGAGATGCCTTCCATACATAGTAATTATCAACTCAGGATAATATATTACAACAAATAATAACAATGGAATTGGAGAGTAAGTAAACCCACAGAAATGAAAGAGAGGCAAAGCTTAGAAGAGGAGATTTGAACCAAATGAGATTTGCATTTATGTGGCTTTTTTCCTGAGGGTATTCCCTATTTTTTGTGGTTCAAGTTTTCTGGAAGTTGAGAAGAAAGCTACAGTATTAGGGAGTCAGTAGATGAAGATTGGGGTTGCCTAGACAGATGAAATGTGAGCGGGAAGGTGCCAGAAAGGAGGGTGCCATAGAAAAGGTGACCCCAAAGTTCTGGGTATAAATTCTAAAAAATCTCTGGCTGACTGCTAAATTAAGCATTTTATATCAAACTTTTCACCAGGGACCTCGTGTTAAGCAATAGCTGAATAGCTGAAAGAACGGAGAGAAGATTTCAGGTGTTGCCATCACACAAGATAGCGAAGTTTACTACCTCTTAGAAAAAAACAAACTTTTCAGAGAAATATAACATGGTCTCTACAATGTACCTTCACAATGTAGTATAAAATATTTTTTTAAAAAATGATATGCAAATACTTGTAACTGGCAAGGTTAAACTGTTCCCCCTCCCCGCATGACACTCAGGCTCTCTGAGTTCCTGATAAGGCATTTCTATGTTACAGCCCAAGGTTGTCTTACTGCTTCTCTGCTCAAGGCCGATTCACTACTCACCAACCATCCCCACCTCCATTCAGACATGAGCAATAAGCCGCAAAGACGCCCTTAGATAAACTTCATGCAACATACCCTCCAAAAAACACATGCCCCCAGCTGCCATATTGCACCCCCACTGCACCCATTAGTTCCTGAAATTGCACACCTATTCCCAGAAACTTCATGAATTATGCATAAGTTCCCTATCCCAAACCTTGTAAGTGCCTTAGAATCCCCAATCTCGGGGAGCTTGATTTGAGACTTAGTCTCTAAACTCCTTGTTTGACTGGCTTCTAATAAAGTCCACTTTCTCTTTCTC
>NW_004444164.1:2818689-2819969 GCF_000243295.1 Trichechus manatus latirostris | reverse complement strand
AGTAGAACAAGATTAACTCTAATTAAACTGCAATAAATAAAGGGATCACCTTGTAAATTTTTTAAGAACCAAAATAATAAAGCATAACTAAAATTCTGATGTTGTCATTATTGTTGTGTGCCATCCAGTTGATTCTGACTCATAGTGACCCTATAAGACAGAGTAGAACAGCCCCATAGAGTTTCCTAGGCTGTCATCTTTACGGGAGCAGATCTTCAGGTGTTTTCTAATGCAGACATGCTGGGTTTGAACTGCTGACCTTTTGGTGAACAGCCAAGTGCTTAACAATTGTGCCAACAGGGCTCCTTAAAAAAAAAAAAAAAAAGTTAATATAGATCTTAAAAGAAAATACTGAAAACTATTTAATTCACACAAAAGAAGGCAAGAAAGATGAAGCAGAGATACAAAAAGCACATGGTATAATTAAATCCAAATATTTAATTCAACAGTATCAATAATTATATTGTCTATCAATGCACTAAAGAAAGCAAGTAAAATAATTAGACAAGCAGGCTCTGATTATACTCTATCAGGGATGCACTTTAAATATGAAAACATAAATAAGTTGAAAGTAAAAGGATGGAAAAAATGTATCGTGCAAAGTGTAACCATAAAAACACTTGAACAGCTCTATTAGTAACAGACCTAATAGACCTCAAGACAGGGCATAAAAAAGAAACATTTCAATTTGACAGGAATGTATCAATTATAAATGTGTATGATCTTAATTACAGAACTTTGAAATACATGAAACAAAGCTTAAAAAAAAAGAAAGGAGAAATAGACAAGTCCACAAAAAATGGAGATTTTAATAAACTCTCCTCAGTAAATGATAGAATGAGACAAAATATCAGTAAGAACATAGTATAAACAGAATATGATCCACATTTAGAAATTTTTATACAACTTTAAAACTCAAAACTGCAATACATATTTTCTTCAGATTCTCACCAAGACAATCTATGTTATGGGCTAAAAAACAAGTTTCAATAAAATTCAAAAGATTAAAATCTTATGGAGTCCTTTAGTATTCCAATCACCAGTAATTATCAATGAATCCTGATTGCATATTCGATCAATTTCAGACTGCAGAAGTTGGTAAAAATCTTCAATTTTTTCATCTTTGGCCTTAGTGGTTGGTGAGTAAATTTGAAAAATAGTTGTATTAACTGGTTTTCCTTGTAGGCGTATGGATATTTTCCTATAACTGACAGCGTTGTACTTCAGAATAGATCTTGAAATGTTCTTTCTGACGATGAATGCAACGCCATTCCTCTTTA
>NW_004444164.1:2817144-2817682 GCF_000243295.1 Trichechus manatus latirostris | reverse complement strand
CTTCTAATATCAGTGAATTTAGAATTGTGTATTTGGTAAGTACATGTGTGTGTGTGTGCACGTGTATTTGAACATTTTATGTTGGATAACAAGACAGGAAATTGCATGAAGGTAAGGGAGACAGGCAATACAGTGTGATTATTGATGTGATATGGGTAAAAATACAGGGTGATATAAGAACACATTCTAGTGACATCTAATCCTGATTTGCGTGGGAATGACAGAAAAAGCTTTTAAGAAAAGTGGAATTTAAACTGAGCCTTAAGAAGGTGAAAGGGGAGGAAGGAGATGGAGTGAGTCTTAAATTTACTGAGAAAACAGCACACACGAAGATCTGAAAGCAGTTTAGTTTGACTGGAACATTGAGCTTAAGTGTGAGTGATGACTTGTGAGGCTGGTGATTGGGTCAGATAACGCCAGGTTTACTCGCATGTTTAAAAACTTCAATTTTAGAATTAGAAATGGACAACTATTCAAGTGTTCTGAACAATGGAGGGACATGATAAGCTAATCTTTATAAATTACATATTTCTGTAGA
>NW_004444164.1:2814710-2815808 GCF_000243295.1 Trichechus manatus latirostris | reverse complement strand
CTAGTGTGTGTCCTTTATAGATTTGTTTTTGAATTTCTTGGTATATATACCCAAGAGTAGAATTCTTATGTCACATGGCATGTGAATACTTAATTTGGATGAGCAATGTTATATAGCTCTCCAGAATGGCTACACTGATCACCACTGCCACTGTCAATACATAAGATTACCTGTGTCCCCAGATCTTCACCAATACTTGACATCCAGCTCTCTAATTTGTATCCATTTAACACATATGAAGTAGAATCTCATAGAGATTTAGTTTACCAAAGAATGTGAGCATCTCTTCATATGCATGTTAGCCTTTAGAACTCCCTTTTGTCAAATTAACTATTCATAACTTTTGCCCATTTTTATGACAGTTGTCTTTTTCTAGTTGATTTGCACAAGCAACACATATATTCTATATATTAATCCATTGCCAGTCTAAGATTTGCAAATACCACCCCCACTACAGTTGATCATCTGCCCAATAAAATTGTCCATGGTATCCTGTGTTGAATATAAAACATTAATTTTGATGTAATTAAATTTGTGTTTATATTTCCTTCTAATCTGTGTTTCTGAAATTGAATTTTTAAAGTTCCCTCTAGCTTAGGTGTCTTAGTTATCTAGTGCTGCTATAACAGAAATACCACAAGTGGGTGACTTTAAAGAACAGAAATTTATTTTCTCACAGAGTTGGAGGCTAAAAGTGTGAATTCAGGGCAATGGCTATAGGGGAAAACTTTCTCTCTGTTGCCCTAGGGGAAGGTATTTGTCTCAGTTTTTGAAGCTTCTACATTCTTTGGTTCCGTGGTAGCCTTTGGCAATTTATCTTCCTACATCTGTGCTTACTTGTCTCTGTGACTATGCTGCTCTTTCTATAACTCAGAGATGATTAGATTTGGAACATACCACACACAGATATGGCCTCATTAACATAACAAAGAAAATCCTATTCCTAAAGGGGATTAAATCCAGAGATACAGGGGTTAGGATTCCAACACACGTTTTGGGAGGACAAAATTCAATCCATAAAATTACTTCATAAGGCTAGTAAAATCTCTTTTACTAACTGTGTAGTTTTATCTTTCACTTTTACGTATTTCATCCTTT
>NW_004444164.1:2812239-2813311 GCF_000243295.1 Trichechus manatus latirostris | reverse complement strand
CAAATTATCCCAGTTTCATCTTAATCTAATAATAATCAAAATGACTATGATTGATTTAGTCCTCATGACAGAAGTAGCTATGGTGATAAAATTGTGGAACTAAAGCATGATTTTTCGGACTTACGTGTAGGAAGGGAGATTAATAAGACATAAGGATACTGCACTTGGATTTAGACTTTCATAAATCTTTTCCCAGAACAGCAGTAGGAATTTACAGATGATGCATCTAAAGTGTAGGCAGTGCTCCAAAGATGATCAGGGCTTAGAAATCTAATTATAGAGAAATGTTAAAGTTTTTATACTGATTTGGATTCCTGGGATCAGGTTCAGTATGTTCGAATGGTTATGGTCATTCAGAAAACATTACTATATTAATAAAATAAAATAAAATCTTATCTACTACCTCCCAAAGAAAGTTTCCATCTCTTAACTGTTAAAGCTGGCCCTAAATATGTATAATATCCTTAACTCATGATGACCTTCAGTTTCAAATTCAGACTAATAACGCGTGGCCGGTCAGTCTTGATCTTTGACTCGGCATAAATTCTTTTTACAAAATCAGTCAGTCTTATATTTTGTTAAAGGAATGGCAAACAAATGCAAAACTGAAAATTTCACTGTAAGGCGGATAAGGAAGACTGACTTGTTAAACATTTTTTCCAACCTCCTTAAAGTTTCTGGCAATTATTCTGCCATTTCAAAACTGAGGCGTGTGAGGAGAGAGGAAGGAGGTAAAGTATCTATTTTGATGGAGTTGATCACGGTAGTAGTGGAATGATTCTGAAGCCAGCAGATTCCTGATTCCACAGCTTACTACAGCAGTGGCACCATTTGATTATACCATAACTCTGGTAGCAACAGCTTCTTGTGTAAGAAGCAGAACCTCTTGCATAAGTAGTTTCTGCACCAGCTTTCCCATATGTGGCAGAGAGGACTTTGGACCTGGTCTTAACTCCAGTGTGTTTAGCCTAGAACTTGCTCCTCTAATCATTCCAGTGGTTCTGTATGCCCTTGTTAAAACTTTCTCCCTAATCTAAACTGTACAGAGGTATGAGAAGTGGTTGTAGTTACT
>NW_004444164.1:2799373-2810800 GCF_000243295.1 Trichechus manatus latirostris | reverse complement strand
TGATGAAGATCAAAGGCCACAGCCTTCAGTATGGATCACACCTCAGCATAAAGAATACAAAAATCCTCACAACTGGACCAATAAGCAACATCATGATAAACGGGGAAAAGATTGAAATTGTCAAGAATTTCATTTTACTTGGGTCCACAACAGCCATGGAAGCAGCAGTCAAGAAATCAAAGGACACATTGCATTAGGCAAATCTGCTGCAAAAGACCTCTTTAAAGTATTGAAAAGCAAAGATGTCACCTTGAAGACTAAGGTGCGCCTGACCCAAGCCATGGTGTTTTCAATCGCCTCCTATGCATGTGAAAGCTGGGTAATGAATAAAGAAGACCTAAGAAAAATTGATGCTTTTGAATTGTGGTGTTGGAGAAGAATACTGACTATAGCATGGCCTGCCAAAAGAACAAACAAATCTCTCTTGGAAGAAGTACAACCAGAATGCTCCTGAGAAGCAAGAATGGTGAGAATACGTCTTACATACTTTGTACATGTTGTCAGGAGGGATCAGTCCCTGGAGAAGGACATCATGCTTGGTAAAGTAGAGGGTCAGCGAAAAAGAGGACCCTCAATGAGATGGATTGACACAGTGGCTGCAACAGTGAGCATAACAAGGATTGCGAGGATGGTGCAGGACTGGGCAGTGTTCCGTTTTGTTGTACATAGGGTCGCTATGAGTCAGAACTGACTCGATGGCACCTAAGGACAACAACAATGAGTAATAGGAAACCCTGGTGGCAAAGTGGTTAAGAGCTCAGGCTGCTAACCAAAAGGTTGGCAGTTGGAATCTACCAGGTGCTCCTTGGTAACCCTATGGGGGCAGTTCTACTCTGTCCTATAGGATTGCTATAAGTTAGAATCGACTCAAAGACGGTGGGTTTGGTTTTGGTTTTGGTAATGAGTAATAATTTTGAGCATCTTTTTGTGTACTTATTGGTCGTTTCTTTATCTTCTTTGGAGAAATGTCTATTCAAGTCCTTTGTCCACTTTTTAATTGAGTTGTTAATATTGTCCACTTTTCAATTGTTGTTGAATTTTAATTAAGCCTTTATGTATTCTGGACATTAAACCCTTAGCTAATATATGGTTTCCAAACATTCCTTCTGTTCTATAGGTTGTTTTCTCACTTTCTTGTTAATATCCTTTGATGTAAAAAGTTTTTAATTTTTGTTAACGATGTTGAGAACGCATTCATTTATTTTTTGCAGGTTTTTAAAAATTTTATTGTACGTTAGATGAAGGTTTACAGGGAAAACTAGTTTCTCAATAAACAATTAATACACGTATTGTTTTGTGACATTGGTTGCCAACCCCACGACATGTCAAAACTCTCGCCTTCTTGATCTTGGGTTGCCCATTATCAGCTTTCCTATCCCCTCCTGCCTTCTCATCCTTGCGCCTGGGCTGATGTGACCATTTAGTTTCATTTTGTTTTATGGGCCTGTCTAATCTTTGGCTGAAGGGTGAACCTCAGGAATGACTTCATTACTGAGCTACAAGGGTGTCTGGGGGACATACTCTTGGAGTTTTCTCCAGTCTTTGTAAGACCAGTAAGTCTGGTATTTTGTGTGTGTGTGTGAGTTAGAATTTTGTTCTACATTTTTCTCCAGCTCTGTCTGGGACCCTCTATTGTGATCCCTGTCAGAGCATTCGGTGGTGGTAGCCAGGCACCATCTAGTTGTGTTGGACTCAATCTGGTAGAGGCTGTGGTAATTGTGGCCCGTTAGTCCTTTGGACTAATCTTCCCCTTATGTCTTTGGTTTTTTTCATTCTCCCTTGCTCCAGATGAGGTGAGACCAGTGGAGTATCTTAGATGGCTGCTCACAGGCTTTTAAGACCCCAGACGCTACTCACCAAAGTAGGATGTAGAACATTTTCTTTATAAATTATGTTATGCCAGTTGAGCTAGATGTTCCCTGAGACCATGGTCCCCACAGCCTTCAGCTCAGAATTTGGTCCCTCAGGGAGTTTGGATGTGTCTATGGAGCTTCCATGGGTTTGCCTTGGACAAGTTGTGCTGGCTTCCCCAGTATTGTGTACTGTCTTACCCTTGACCAAATTACCACTTATCTATTGTCTATTTAGTGTTACGTTTACTAATGTGGTGTTTCACTTTGATTGATTTTCTAATGTTCAACCACTTTTGCATTCCTGGGATAAATCCCAAGTGGACATGGTGTTTAATCATTTTAATATGCAATTGCATTCAATTTTTTAGTATTTTGTTGAATATTTTTGCATCTATATTCATAAGAGATATAGGACCATTGTTTTCTTTTCTTGTGTTATCTTTATCTGACGCCAGGGTAATAATACTGGCCTCATAGATTGAATTAGGAAGTGTTCCCTCTTCCTCTGTTTTAGGGAAGAGTTTGAGAACGACTGGTGCTAATTTTTTTTAAATGTTTTGTAGAATTCATGAGTGAAGTCATCTGGTTCTGGGCTTTTCTTTTTCGGAGGCTTTTGATCGCTGTTTCAATCTCTTCCCTTGTTATAGATCTGTTGAGATTTTCTTTTTCATCTTGAGTTCAATTTGAGTAGTTTGTGTTTTTCTAAGAATTTATCCATCTCATCCAGGCTACATGATTAATTGGTACACAATTGTTCACAATATTACCTTAAATTATTTTAATTTCTGTAAGTCTGTAGTAATGTTGCTGCTTTCATTTCTGATTTTAGTTGCTTGTGTCTTCTCAGAGATTTGTTAGTTATGTTGATTTTCCAAAGAACCAAGTTTTAGTTTTGTTAATTCTCTCTACTGTTTTTCTATTTCATTTATCTCTTCAATAATATTTGTTATTTCCTTCTAATATTTATAATTGCTTTGAACTCTGTTTGCTTTTCTTTTTCTGGTTTGTCAAGGTGAAAAATATAGATTATTGATTTGAACTCTTTCTTCTTTTTTTAATATAAGCATTTATAGCTATATATTTTCCTCCGAGTACTGCCTTCACTCCCTCCACAGGTTTTGCTGTTGTGTGCTTTCATTCTCATTTGTATGTAAATATTTTCTAATTTCTCTTGTGGATTTTTTTTTTTGACCCATTGTTTGTATAATAGAGTGTTTTTTAATTTTCACATTTTTGTAAAATTTCCAGTTTTCCTTCTATTATTGATTTCTAGATATATTCCTTTGTGGTCAGAGAAGATACTTTGTATAATTCCAATCTTTTTAATTTTCTTGAGGTTTTTTTTGTGACCTAACATATGATCTATCCTGGATAATGATCCACGTGCTTTGGAGAAGAATGTATACACAGCCATTGTTGTGAACTTTTCTGTAAATGTCTGTTATTTCCAGTGGGTTTATAGTGTTTTTAAAATCCTTTATTTCTCGTCTTCTGTCTGGATGTTCTATTTGTTGTTGAAAGTGGTGTGTTGAATTATTCAACTATTATTGTGGAAATGTCTATACCACCCTTCAATTCTGTCAGTGTTTGCTTCATATATTTGGGGGCTCTGCTGTTCTTGATGAAATCATCCTTTTATCATTATATAACGACATTCTTTGCCTCTTATAACAGTTTTTCACTTATAGTCTATGTTGTCTGATATTAATATAGCCATCTAGTTCTTTTTGTTTTCATTTGTGCATGAAATATTTTTTCCATCCTTTCACTTTGAACCTATCTGTGTCATTTAATTTAAAATTAGTTTCTTGTAGGCAACATACAGTTGGGTCATGTTTTCTTATCCTTTCTGCCAATGTGTGCATTTTCATTAAATATTTTAATCTATTCATATTTAACAAAATTGCTGATAATAAAAGGACTCAATCTGCCATTACTACTTGTTTCTGTGTGTCTTATATCTTTTTTTGTTACCTATTTCCTCAAATACTGCCCTTTTTTCTGTGCTGTGTTGATTTTTTGTGATGAAACATTTAATTTCATTCTCATTTCTTTTTGGATCTATATATATTTTTAGAAATCATTTTTGTAGTTATCATGGGGATTACATTTACCATTGTAAACTTATAACAACTTAGTTTAAATTGGTATCAACTTAATTTCAATTTATATATATCAATTAAAAGAACAAAACAAGACAAAACTCATTGCAGTCAAGTCGATTCTGACTTACAGTGACTGCATAGGACAGAGTAGAACTGCCCCACAGGGTTTCCAGGGAGCAGCTGGTAGATTCAAATTGCCGATCATTTGGTTAGCAGCCAGGCTCTTAACCACTGTGGCACCAGGGCTCCATATTCAATTTATATATATTTTCCTCCCTTCTCCTTTTTTTGAAGTCACAAGTTACATCTTTATACATTAAGTGCCCAGTATCTTACAATCTCATGTTTATAATTATTATTTATACTATTTTATTTTGTATCATGTAGAACATAACAAATAATAGTTACAAACCAAAAATACAACAAATTTGGCCTATATAGTTGCCCTTGAAATTACCTTTACTGAAAAACTTTATTTCTTCAGACATCTTTGGGTTATATCTAGTGTTCTTATCTTTTAAACTAGAGGACTGGTTTAAAATTTCTTGTAGGGCACAAATGAATAATTTATTTTATAAGGATCAGCACAAAGCTGGTTCCTATGAGGCAGAGGTTAAAGATGTCCCAAATGTCCAACTTTTCCAAGCTGCTGTACCACTCCTTAGCTCTAATATGAACTACTCCCTCTCCCCTCAGTACTCTCCCTCTTGTCTTTGGGTTCCGTAATTCACTGTAATGTCTCAAATAAAGGAAATGGCTCACTCGGTTGTGGAGGCTAGCAAATCCCAAATTCGTGGGTCAGGCGTAGGCTTCTCCCAATCCACAAGGCTGCAGGAGCTGAGGACCCCAAACCAGCAGTTCAGATCACAGGCTGCTGGCTCACAATGCTGCAGAAGCTGGCAAATCAGGTCACTTGATAGGCTGTCAGCCCAAGGGGCTGTGGAGGTTGGCGAATCTCAGAATCAGTAGATCAGACAGCAGGCCTCGGGGGAGGCAATTGATCAGGAACTGGACTTGGGGTTCGGATACAGAGAGAGATAGAACCTAGCCAGGACACACACACATATATCTTAGATGCAGGCCAAACCCCAGGAAAGCTTGCAACTTTAGTAAGGGTGGGGCTTGAGTCACACCCTCCTGCAAGGCTGAACCCAAGACACACCTTACATCAATCATGCCTAATAGATATGTAGAGATCAGGATCTACAACACATAAAATGAAGGACAATCACACAATACTGGGAATCATAGACTAGCCAAGTTGACACACAAACTCCAACCATCACAGTTTCCATATACCTTATTTGCATAGTCCCACTCAATCATTGTGTATGAGTCACAAAGACGATAGCTAGAAAGGCCCTATTAAGTAATTCATTATACCACAGGGAAGGTCTGGTAGTAAAGAGCTCCTTCAGCTTTTATTTGCCTGACAATGTCTAAATATCACCCCAATTTAGAAAGACAGTTTTGCCAGTTATAGGATTTTTGGATAACAGTTTTGTTTTTTTTTTCCTGGCATTTGAATACATCATCCCACTGCCTTCTGTCCTCCACAGTTTCGTGAGGAAAAATTGACAGTTAATGTTGTTGTGGTTCCCTTGCACATGATGGTACACTTTTCTCTTGCTACTTACAAGATTCTCTATATTTGGTTTTCAACAGTTTGATTATAATGTCTCTTGGCATGAATCTCCTTGGGTTTACCCTGTTTTGAGTTAGTTGAGTTTCTTGTATGAGCAAATTCATGTCTTTTGTCAATTTGGAAAGTTTTTGGCCATTATTTTTTCAAGTATTCTTTGTGTCCTTTTTTCTTTCTCCTCATAATGCATATATTGATCTGTCCAATGGAGTCCCACAGGTCTCTTATTCTCTGTTCATTTTTCTTTATTCTTTTTTTCTTTCTTTTCCTCAGATGGGACCATTCCCAATCACCCTATCTTCAAGTTTGTTTATTCTTTTCTCTGCCATTTCAAATGCACTGTTGAACCCCTCTAGTGAATTTTTAGTTTCACTATTGTAATTTTCAGCTCCATAATTGGTTTTGTTTCTTTTTATAATTTCTATCTCTTTTTTAAAATCATCATTTTGTTCATATGTCCTTTTCTTAATTTCCTTTGCTTCTTCATCTGTTTTTTTCTTTAGTTCTTTGAGCATATTTGAAATAGTTATTTTAAAATCTATATCCAGTGTATCAATGTCTGTCTTTCACAAGATTTGTTTCTTTTGTTTTATTTTACTCCTTTAAATGGACCATCTGTCTGTTTCTCTGTATGTTTTGTGATACTTTTGGTTTAAAACTGGACATTTGAATAGTATAATGTGGTAGCTGGAACTCAGGATCTCTTGCTTCGTCAGGTCTTAGTAGGTTTGTTATTTCTTTTTCTTCCTTTTTCCTCTCTATTTTTTTATTGTTGAAGCTTGTGGTAGTCTGTTACCTTAGTGACTTTTCCAAACTCTTTTAGTAAAAACAAATGGAAGAAAAACAATGGAAAAAAATATCCTGTTGTATTCCCTGATTGGCTCCATGCTGGGACAATCCTTAACCAGGCTTACACTGAGCTGAGAGATTCTCCTAAGGAAAAAGCATAGGATTATCTCCAGTCTTCTTGGGTATATGCCTTACCCTGGGCGTGCATGTAGCTCTTTGAATTATACTCACTCAGGTGCCTTAAATGCCTGAATTCCCTGAGGAAATTCTCTCCAGTGTTTTGATCCTGGCTTCTCCATCACTCTCTCTTGCTCTACTGTAGTCAATGGTTTTTCAGTTCCCCTGACAGTGCCACAGGCTGTGTTTGCTACTCCTTCACCCTGAGTGACCCTCAAGATGGATAAAATAGAGACAAGCTCTTTACTTTAGTCTTCTAGGTGTTCACTCGACTGATTTGAAGAGGCAAAAATGATACTTTGTTAATAAAGTGCTTTCTGTGCACTCCAGAACCAGGGACCAAAACTCCAAGCTGTAAACATTGCAGCTGTTTCAAACTATCTGCCAAAAAAAAAAAAAGAGGCTTATTCTGATAAGCTTTTGCCCAGCTACCATGACCCCACTACCACCTCAACTATTCACCAGAGTTCTGACAAGGCTAGTACTGTCATTTTCTGCTTATTTTATTATTATTATTATTATTGAAAGAGAATGAGAGAATGAAACTATACTCTGCCATCTTGATTCTGGTCCTCATTTAATTATTTAGGTATGGTTTTTGCTATTTCTTGAAAGTAAACTTCTAGACTCCCAGGATTATATCAAAGATTTTCAAATCCCCCTACGGATGTCTCGTTCTCTAGTTGTTTTGAAATTTTTTTTATGTTAAGTGTTAGATCAGCCTCTTGGTAGCCCCAGTTGCTAACACTATCGCAAGCAACTGCAACGTTAAATGAATCTCATAGACTCTTTTTGATAAATGCCTTTGAGGTAGGGTTGTTCTCACAAAACAACCTCTTAGGCCAAATAAAGACAAACTCTGAGAGTAGAATTTTTCATTACCAATGAAACTTATAGATATGAAAACATGCCTCCGAAGAGGGGGAAAAAAAAGCCTGGAGAGAATCATGGCAAATTATAAATTGCATGAATTATCTACTGCTACATAATTGATCATTAAATTTAGCAGCTTAAAACAAAACAAACAAAAAACATTTATCATCTCATACATTCTGGCTCAGAAATCTAGGAATTGTTTAGCTAGGTGATCTGCCTCAAGGTCTCTCAAGAGGCCACATTCAAGTGTTTTAGCTTCAATGCAACCTTGTCTGATGGCTCAACTAGGGTGTATCTTCTTCCAAGGCCACTCATGTGATTGTTAGTAGAATTCAGTTACTTTTACTCTTTTTATTTGTTGACCTGAGATTTTATTTCCTTGCCACTTGGAGCACCGAATAGGCTGCCAATAGTTTCCCAGACATGGTAACTGGCCTCCCAAAAAATCAGAGCAAATGATAAGAGAAAGGAAGACAGACAGTAATAAATTGAAAGAGAGAGAGAATTATTCCTTCCTTTAATTTTTTTTAGAATATCATTAGATTTATTTATAGGTCCCTGGGTAGTGCAAACGGTTAACACATTCAGCTACTAACTGAATGGTTGGAGGTTTGAGTCCACCCAAAGGGGCCCTAGAAGAAAGAACTGGCAATCTACTTCAAAAAAATCAAACTTTGGAAGCCCTATGGAGCACATGTCTACTCTGACACACGTAGGGTCACCATGAGTCAGAGTCTACTCAATGGTAACTGATTTTTGGTTTAGATTTTTAAAAAATTATAAAAGTAGCACAGAATATCCTCATAAACATCAAACCCAGTTTTTGTTATTACTGTCATCTTACCTTAATATGGTACACTTGTTACATTTAATGAACCAATATTCATACTAAATTCCATAGTTTATTCTGATTTCCTTAGTTTTTACCTAATATATATATTTTTGTTCCAGGATTTCATCTAGGATAGCACATTACATTAGTCATGTCTCAGTAGAATTCTTTCCCTCACAGATTCTCATGTGTTCCTTGTTTTGATGATCTTGACAGTTTTGAGGTGTGCTGGCTAGCTATTTTCTAGACTATCCTTTAATTGAGATTTGTCTGATTTTTTCCTCATGATTAGACTGGGGTTATGGGTTTTGGAAGGGAAAACATATGAGTAAAGTGTAATTTTCATCACATCATATCAATAGTATATACTATCAATATGACTTATCACTATTGAATTTAACATTGATCTATTGGCTCAGGTTGTGTTGTAAAGTTTCTCTCTGCTGTAAAATTATTCTTTTTTCCCTTTTCCATACTTTCCTGTTTGGAAAGAAGACACTATGTCCAGCCATTTAAGAAATGGGGACATATACTTCATATCCTTGAGGGCAGAGGATCTATGTAAATTATTTGGATTTCTTTCACATTGAAGATTTGTCTATTTACCCCTATGTATTTACTTTGTTGATTATTTATTTATGTCAGTGTGTACTCATGCATGTTTATTTTCTGCTTGGGGCTATGTGTTGCAATGGATTTTCTTTTATATAGCCTTTCTGGCCCTGAGTTTATAATGATCCCAAAATGATTAGTTGGGCTGTAATCTGCTAAGAGGTTGGTTGGTTTGCTATCCGCATAAGTGACTTGCAAGGGTTTGGTCCGTTTGTTATCCACATAAATGACTTGCAATGAATTAGTTTACTATCCACATAAACAACTTGCAAGGATTAGCCATTTTACATCCACCTTTGCACAGATTGGATATGGGTACCCAACCTGGTAGTTGACCTTTACCAGGACTGGCTGGGAGGCTCACCAAGTGTCTGTTAAAAAATATACAGTGTGGAGGTTCAAATGCAGCTTCCAGATTGACAAGAGCCAGGAGAGAAGTGCATCCTTTTGACACTGGGTCCTGTGCTGAGAACCTCCTAGAAGAGCTGTAATACAGATAAAGGGCTGTAACACTGAGCCAGTACTGACTGAGATGATAACCCTGAAGACTGAGAGAAATGGGGACAAGCACAGCAAAGCCCAGCGGCAGAGAAACAGTGGTAGTGGTGCGAGCGTCGAGATGCACGAGACCAGCAGAAGGTGGTGATGGGCAGAACTGGCACACACAATGGAGCTTGACATCTCTGGGCAGGAGGTTGCCAATGGAGCAGAGACTTGGACATATACCATACAGGGATTTCCCCTAAAGATTTTGTCTGAGAGCTGCTATAATTGCACCCTAACCTTGGCACTGTCCCAGGGTTCTCCCAAAGCTGTTGGCTGAGAGTTGGACCAGCAAGCACAGGAGGGACACATAGATAGAGAAGAAACACAGGCATGCCATACCTGACCTGAGCTAATGACAAATCTGCTGGGAGACAGAGAGAGAGAGAGACACCTGCTGACACCTGATCCACAGCTTGCTAGCCAAGTGACACAGAAATGGAAATAGGTAATTTGGGAAGGATAAGCAGGTCCCCTTTTAGACATAGTGGGTTACTCCCCTACAATGCTAAGAGGAGTACTCATAGGGGTAGAATGGGCTGGTTGACCTAAAATCTCTTCCTGTTGTTTACTATTTTCTATAAGTAATTCTTCTTGTTGTTTACTGTTTGAATGAAAAAAATGGCTTTCAATTGCCAACATTGTGTGTCTTGTGTATATAACCCAATCAGACAAGATAGTAGAGTCTTATCCTAATAATCTCATGGATTGCTTGGAATTTAGAGGTACAACCTGTGTATATGTACATGTGTGTATCCATGTGCATGCAGTTAGGTTCAAAAACTATTTGATTTATTTTGTTGCAGAAATTGTTCCAGCTTTAGCCATTAGGAGCTCTAGGAGTCAGTCAGTGTGCTTGTGTGTTTTGAGCAGTTACTTAAACTTTTTTACTCTACAAAATGATCCAGGTTCATCTTGTATAATTCCTTCCCCAGTCTTAGAATCAGTCCTTTCTTCAAGTAGCTCTGGTTCCTTTTAATGAAGAATGATATTAGAAATCAAAACATGGGCACAAGTTTTGCTCATTGTTATTATGGTGTCGTTGCTTCTAGGCCCTCTCAGCTGAGAATATGTACTACCCATGTATATACATGTAACCATCTGCATCTAGATTAAGCTAAGCATGATTTCATGCTAATGTCTCCAACTTTAATTCATTACCACATGGGTTTATCCAACTTCCTCTCATTGCTTATCTATAACCTTCTACTCCAATGGTGTTAAACCTAGCTCCAACCACTCACAAGTCATTTACTTAATTGTTCAATTCCAGTATACAATTCCAGTATAGCAGTATCAGAATTGTTAACTTGTACCCACTTGGGAAACAACTTTACCAACTAGAGTACAGTGCTTATTTACAGTTTCTTTTGTCTTTAATCTTACAGAATCCACTCATTTCCAAAATTACTTAGGACATCACCATTTCATTCTATCCCAGTCAGTGAGACTGCTTCACACATTTGTAAAACAGATTGTTTTGTCACATTTTGCATTCCATCCTGAGATCCCTGACCTCTTACATATTTTTTAAATATACACATATTAATTAACTCTGTGTACTGTTGAGTTCTGTGTTTTTTTACAAGTTTATAGATTCATGTATCTACTACTTCTTTATCACACAGAATAATTTCAGCACTGTTAAACATTCCCTGTGTATCACTTATTCAACCCTCTCCTTCCCCCAAGACACTGACAACCACTGATCTGTTAATCATCTTCAGAAAATTAAATAATTGGAATCATTCAGTATGTAGCCTTTTCAGACTGGCTTCTTTTGCTTAGTGTTATGCATTTAAATACATTTATATCTTTGTGTAGCTGATAACTCCTTTTTTTATTGATGAATAGTTGTCTTAATCATCTAGTGCTGCTATAACAGAAATACCACAAGTGGATGGCTTTTGACAAAGAGAGATTTATTCTTACACAGTCTAGTAGGCTACAAGTCCAAATTCAAGGCATCAGCTCCATGGGAAGGCTTTCTCTCTCTGT
>NW_004444164.1:2790066-2799100 GCF_000243295.1 Trichechus manatus latirostris | reverse complement strand
TAAGAGTTTACAACACATAAGGAAATCACATCAGATTACAAAATGGTACACAATCATACAATACTGGGAATTATGACCCAGCCAAATTGATAACACACATTTTTTGGGAGACATAATTCAATCCCTGACAATAGTATTCCATTGTATGAATGTACCAGTTTTTTAAATCATTTCACCTATTGAAAGACATATTGGTTGCTTCCAATTTTTGGTGATTATGAACAAATCAAAAACCAAAACCACTGCCATCCAGTAGATTCTGACTCATAGTGACCTTATAGGACAGAGTAGAACTGCGCCATAGGGCAGAGTAGACCTGCCCCATAAGGTTTCCAAGGAGCAGCTGGTAGATTCAAACTGCCAATTTTTTGGTTAGCAGCTGAGATCTTAACCACTGTGCCACCACAACTCCATATTATGAATAAAATTACTATGAATATTCATGTGCTGATTTTTTTTAACCTAAGATTTCAAATAATATAACTAGGCATGTGACCCATAGGTTGTATATTAAGATAATTAGTTTCATGAAAGTCTGCCAAATAGTCTTCCAAAGTGTGTGCACCATTTTGAAATCCTACCAGCAATAAATGAGAGCTCCTTTCCTTCTGTATCCTTACAAGCAATTGATGCTGTTGGTTTTATTGTTTTTTAGTCATTCTAGTAAGTGTGTAGTAGTATCTTTTGCTGTTTTCGTTTGCAGTTTCCTAATAACGAATTATATTGAGCATCTTTTCTTTGGATTGCTTAACATCTGTATATCTGTATAGTGAGGTATGTGCTCATGTATCTTCCCTATTTGCTAGCTGAGTTGTTTGTTTTATTACTGTGGAGTATTAAGGTTATTTGTATATTTTGGATAAAAGTCTTTTATCAGATACGTGTTTTGGAAATATTTCCTTCCAGTCTTTGGCTTGCTTTTTCAATTCCTTAACTGTGTATTTCACTGAACAGAAATTTTTAGTTTTAATATAGTTCAATTTATCAATGCTTTTCTTTAGTGGATTGTGATTTTGGTGTTATATCTAAAATTTATTCACCAAACCTCATGTTACATAGATTATTTTCTATGCTCTCTTCTAGAAGCTTTATAGTTTTGCATTTTACATTTAGGTGTTTGATCCACTTGGAGATAAATTTTTGGAAGGTGTAAGGTTTGTGTCTAGGTTTATTTGTTTATATGAATGCCCAGTTGTTACAGCACCATTTGTTGAAAAGTCTGTTTCTTTTCCATTGAATTGCCTTTCAACTTTGTCTAACATCAATTAACTATATTTGTTTGGATCTATTTCTGGGCCCTCTATTTTGTTCCATTGATTTATGTGTCTGTTTTTTCATAGATACCATACTGTCTTGATAACTATACCTTTATAGTAAACCTTGAAATTGGATACTGCAAATTCTCCAACTTTGTACTTCATTCTCAGTAATGTGTTGACTGTTCAAGTTTTTTGCATATCCATATAAACTTTAGAATCAGTTTATTAATATCTCAAAATAGCTTCCTGGGATTTTGTTTGGGTTTGTATTGAATCTATAGATCAATTTGAAAAGAATAAACAGGTTAACAATATTCAGTCTACTAATCCGTGAACATAAAATGTCTCTCCATTTATTTAGGTCTCTGATTCCTTTTGTATGTGTTTTATTTTCTCAACAGTAAACACGATGTTCCTTGTATGACTTTGTAGATCTTCTTTATTGTATCAAGGAATTTCCCCCCTATTCATAGATTCTGTATGTGTTTTGCTAGATTTATCCCTAAGTATTTTATTTGTTTGCTTTTTGTGGTATTTTAAATGGTATTTTTTCAAAATTTCAAATTCTAACAACTCATTGCTTGTATACAGGGAAACAATTGACTTTGGTATATTATCCTTGTATCCTGCAACCTTGTTATAATTGTTTATTAGTTCCAGGAGTATCCCTTCATCCTTTGCCCACATATTTAGAATTTTCTACTATACTATCACATCTTTTGTGAATAGAGTCAGATTTCTTCCTTTCCAATATGTTTATGTTTTGTTTCTTCTTCTTGTCTCATTACACTAGCAAGGACTTCCAGTATAGTGTTGGAGAGAAATGGCAAGTGAGGACATCCTTGCCTTGTTTCCAGTCTTAGGGGGAAAGTGTCCAGTATCTCAACACTAAATACGATGTTCCTTGTATGATTTTGTAGATCTTCTTTATTATATCAAGGAACTTCCCCTCTAAACTCCTAGTTTGCTGAGAGTTTTTGTCATGCATGTGTGCTGACTTTCATGAAATGATTTTTCTGCATTAATTTATATGATCATATGATTTTTTTTTTTCCTTTAGCCTGTTGATATGGTGGACCACAATGATTTTTTAGCAAATATTGAACCAGTCTTTTATACTTGTAATAAATTCCACTTGTCATGGTATATAATTTTTTACACAGTGTTCAATTTGATTTGCTGACATTTTGTTAGTAATGTTTACATCTATGTTCATGAGAAACATTGATCTGTAATTTTCTTTTTTGTAGCATATAGTTCTGATATGGTATTTGGGTAATGCTGTTCTCATATAATTATTTTGTAACTGTTCTCTATGAATCTATTTTCTAGAAAAGAATGTGAAGAATTAGTATTAGTTTTCTCCTTACATGCTTGGTATAATTCACTAGTGAAGTCTGCAATCTGTGCCTGGTCCTTTCTTTTTTGGAAGGTTATTAATTATTGATTCAATTTTTAAAATGATTATAGTCCCATTCAAAATATCTATTTCTCCAGTGTAAATTTTGGTAATTGTCTTTCAATGAATTGGTCCATTTCACTTAAATTATTGAATTTGTTGGCATAGAGTCATTCATGGAATTTTTCTGTTATCCTTTTAATGTCTGTGGAACCCGTAGTAATTACACCTCTTTCATTTCTGATATTGTTGACCTGAACAATTTGACAATTTGTGTTTTCTGATAATTTGGTAATTTGTATTTACTCTCTCTGTGTCTCTTATACTATCTATAGGTTTACCAATTTCTTGAAAACTTTTTAAAGAACTAGCTTTTGGTTTTGTTAATTTACTGTATTATTTTGTTGTTTTCAATTTCATTGATCTCTGCTCTAATTTTTATAATTTTTTTCTGCTTTTTTTTCTTTTCTCTAGTATCTTAAGGTAGAAGCTTTGATTATAGATTTTAGATCTTTCTTATTTTTCTAATGTATGCATATAGCCCTTTGATTTTCCCTCCGAACACTGCTTTTACTATATACTACACATTTGGGTAAGTTGTTTTTTCATTTGAATTTACTTTGAAATATTTTAAAATTTCTCTTAAGATGTATTCTTTGACCTACACACTATTTGAAGTGCATTGTTAATATCATGTATTTGGGGATTTTTCCAGTTTGTTGCTGATTTTTAGTTTAATTTCATTTTGAGAAATTACTTTGTAAGATTTCTATTCTTTTAGATTTGTTAATGTATGCTTTATGGCCCAGAATATGATCTATCTTAGTGAATGTTCTATGTGAGCATGAGAAGAATTTGCATTCCTCTATTGTTACATAAAATATTCTATAAACATTAGTTACATCAAGGTGATTGACAGTGCTGTTCCAGTCAACAATATCCTCACTCATTTTCTGCATACTTTCTCTGTCAATTACTGAAAGAGAGGTGTGGAAGTCTCCAACAATATTACTGGGTTTGTACATCAGTTTTTGCCTCAAACATTTGAATATTCTGTTAAGTGTATACATATTAAGGATTGTTACATATTCTAGGAGAACTGACCTATTTCTCATTATGCAATGCTCCTCTTTATCTTTATTTTTGTTGTTCTGATGTCTGCTTTGTCTGAAATTGTACAGTTTCTCCAGCTTTCTTTTGATTAGTGCTAACATGTATATCTTTCTCCATCCCTTTATTTTTAACTTATCTGAGTCTTTATGTTTAAACTGCTTTATTTTGTTTTTGTAGGCAACAAAAGTTGTGCGTTATTTTTTTTTCAGCCACTCTGAAAATGTATATATTTTATTTGGTATATTAAGACCCCTCATATTTAAAATGATATCAATATATTTGGATTAGTATCTACCATCTGTTTTCTACTGGTTGATTTTGTTCTTTGTTGTTTTTTCCCCTAATTTCCTGCTTATTCTTGTTTTAAATTGAGCATTTTATATGATTAAATTTATCTCTTCTCTTCCTGAATCAACTGTACTTCCTTTTAAAAAATTTTAGTCGTTGCCCTTGAGTTTCCAGTATACATTTTTAACTAACCAAAGCTCACTTTCAAATGATACTATACCCCATTCCCTTGTTGTTAAGGTACTTTATGACAGAGTATTCCCAATTTCTCCTTCAAATGATTTATGAGGTTGGTGTCATTCTTTTCACTTATCCATCTTCTATAATAACCTACAGTATTACTTAAAAAAAAATTTATCTGAGTCAACCTAAGATAACACAAAGAGTTATATTGTTGAATTAGTTTAACAGAAATCAGAGATCTTAGCAAGTATCAATTACTTAGCCAGCAATTGCAAGGAACAGACAGAGCAGAAAGAGGCCCAGGACTGACAACATAGCTCTCTAGATCCTTTCCTACCATATTAGGTTAAGAGAAGGTTCTCTAAGTAATGATTTTGGTTATGAAGATCTTCATTTTAGAATCAGTTATGTAGGTTATGTGACATTTGCCAGGGAGACATTCCCAGATTTGTTTATAATGATAAAATTTAGACAACTAGGCATATCTTGCTAAAATAATTCCATAGATCTTTGTTGTTCAGTAATGTAGCCACTAGCCTTGTTTGACTATTTAAATTTAAATAATTTAAATGAAATAAAATAAAAAATTCAGTTTCTCTGTCACATTAACCACATATGGCTTTTAATCATCAAAAAAGTTTCTACTGAACAGCCCGGCATAGATAAGGACTGTCCCAGAAAACCTGGCATTAGCTTGTATATAAGGATATTTGACTATGTTCCCTTTGTTCTTTCTCATGGACATCCCACTAGAAACAGGAGAAAATAGATTCTCAGCCTATTACTGAACGATTTATTTTACATAGGCGCCTTGGGTTTTGGAATCTCAGAAAACAATTCTCCTTTTAGAAAGTAGTTTCTAGCTTGCTATTGGTCCCTGGTAGAGAATTATTGGTATTACAAACACAAATCTGCAGGTCAGGTCAGTTAAATTCAGCTGATTTAGTCTGGGCTCAGCTACACTGATCTGCTTCTCATTGATTGTCAGATAAGGCAGACCAGCTTCAGGCTGCACTGTTCGGGGAAGCAATACCATATGTGCCTCTCATAGTCCTATTACCAAAAGACCAGTCAAGTTACATCCTTCCCATGGTGATGACAGAGGTGCAAGAGTGTAAATAGAAACATGAAAGACCTAGAATCAGAACTGGCATGCTATCACTTTGGCTTCATTAATTTAGACAAAGTTACATGGCCGAATCAAAAGAAAAGGAGTGGGAAAGTATACTGTGCCCCCTTAGCTGGAGAAACTGAAAAGTAACATGGAAAAGGATATGAATTTAGAAAACAGTGAAGAGTTTAGCTAAAAGTCAATCTGACACTGAGTAAGAAAATATTTAAGTAAGGCCTATGATAACCTTGCACATACCAGAAGGGAAATCCAATCAAGGTGACCCTGAAGCAAAGTGGGGAAAGAAACTTCCTAGGGGTCAGAACCTTAAGTAGAGCATGTAGTAATTTGCTTTGCCTTAAAAAAAAAAAAAAAAAAAGTAGCCAGAAGTATGGATCTTTCCTAATTCACGAGCAGTAGTTCAAATATTGGCTTCCTGGGCAGAGACTTAGAAGGAACATGATTAGAGGCTTCGTGTCAAGGAGAAGCTTTGCCATCTCAGAACAGGCCTACAAGGTATGAATCTGTGTCTCATGTGAATGTTTACAATGAAAACCACACAATTAGCGAATGAGAGGACCTATTCTTGTAATCATTCCTTTTCTTTTCCCAGCAACCTATCCCTAATCTATGAGCAAATGCAAGGCAAGACTAGACATTTATACATGAGCTTTACAGGATCTTCTATCTTACTACTAGCAAAACTGATTGTTCCATCTGCCACCTAACAGCTCATACCAGTGTTTTGCCCTGATACATCAAAATGGCATGGGGAGACCAATCCCACTACCTGATGCTATTAGAGAAAGAGTAAACAAAGGAGTAAATATCTTAGTGGGGGATTTATCCAGGTTATCACAGGCAAGTAAGGCTCCAGCCACACAATGGGGACATGCAAAAAGAACTTTTATTATTTCTATGCCCAGCGTTAAAAATTAAGAAGACAACTTAAGAACAGTATAGGAATATTACCAAAGATTCAGAAACACCAGAAAAGACTGTAAATCATCCATCAGATACAGAACTCAGTTTAGTTAAGATACTCAGTGAGAACAAAGAACATGTGGAATGCATACAAAGAAAAAAGGTATAAATACAAACTTTCGTCCGTGGCTTTTTACGGAAACAAAGGCCATATGAGCTACTTTTCTTCCTTCTGGTGTTAGTTACACAGTTACACATTTTAACTAATTTTCTTTTTCCCTCTGTCCTTTACAGTATTATTTATATAGGATGAGCTAAAAACCCAAAAGTAAACCAGTTGCTGTCGAGTTGATTCCAACTCATGGTAACCCCATATGCTGCAGATTAGAACTGCATTCCATAGGGTTTTCATGGCTGTGATCTTTTGGAAGAAGATCACCAGGCCTTTCTTTCAAGGTGCCTCTGAGTGGGTTCAAACTGTCAAACTTTTTGTTAGTGATCATACACTTAATTAGTTGTGCCACCCAGGGATTCCTTCATGATGAACTACTGGTGTTTAAATTTAAAATTTAACTCCTAGGTTATAAGAAATAGAGGACAGACTGTGACTGAACTAAAAGAGACAATGAGCATCACCCAGATATATATATGTAACAGATGAGAGCTTTGAGACTCCTATTTTTGAAAGGATGATAACATACAAGGAATTGTTTGTATTAGGTTAGTTAGAAGGCTGTTGGTGCTATCATTGTTGCTCAGAGTTTAAGCACAGGAAGAAGAGTGTATGTATGTGTGGTTGCTAAATAGGCAAAAGGGTTGACTATGGCAAATACTGGGGATTGGGTCACTTACTATCTATTTAAATTATCTCTCAGTAGCAGATAGCAGAGAAGCTAAAACTATATACACAAGATTTCTTGCCATCTAGAGTTTTGAATATAATTTAGTTTATAGCAATCAGATGCAAACATGCAAAACTTTTGATCAGGTAAAAAGAAAGACAGGGAGTAGGACATCCATTTTGCTAACACAAATCATGGCAATGGTGGTGTGGTTCTGAAGCTAGCAGTTTTGGTTCATCTATTTCTGCCGTGATGGAGCAACTTTCCTGATCTTGGCAGACACACAATAGATCTGGGTACTGAAAATTAACCTAGATACTGGCCTTTCTGCTATTCTGACAAATATAAAACACCTAATTTCCTGTATTAAGTCTTTTCCTAGCTTAAAAGGCTATAATGCATTCTGATGTTCATAAGTGAAAACTCTCCAATATAGTCTTTACGTGAAATTTTATTAATTTGATCAGATCAAAAAGATTCAAACTCCAATAGAAATAATCACCTAACATAGAACACATTTCTTGTGATTTATTTCATTTTGTTATTGTGGAGAATATATATACAGCAGAACATATACCAATTCAACAGGTTCTACAGGTACAGTCAGTGAAATTTATTACATTTTTCAAGTTGCACAATCATTCTCACTCTCCTTTTCTTTATTGCTCCTCCCACATTAGCATAAACTCACTGCCCTCTAAGTTTCCTATCTAATCTTTTGAGTTGCTGTTGTCAATTTGATCTCATATAGATAGATCTTGAAAGAGCGCAATGCTCCAGGCAGACATTCTTTACTAGTTAAGCTAAACTATTGCTTGGTTTTAAGAAGACTTCAGAGGATATTTTTGGTTTAAGTATTAAAGATTATGTCAGGGCAATAGTTTCAGGTTTTCATCCAGCTTCCATGCTCCAGAAAGTCTGGAGTTTATGAGAATTTGTAATCCTGTTCTTTATTTTCCTCCTTTTGATCAGATTCTTCTATAGAATCTTTGATAAAAATGTTCAGTAATGGTAGCTGGGCACCATGAAGTTCTTCTAGTCTCATGGCAAAGGAGGCAGTTATTCAATGAGGCAATTAGCCACACATTCCATTTTCTCTTCCTATTCCTGAGTCTCCTTCCTCTGTTGCTCCAGGTGAACAGAGACCATACGCTGTGCATTGGATAGCCACTTGCAAGCTTTTGAGACTCCAGGCACTACACAATGAATTAGGAGGCAGAGCAGAAGCACCAAACTTGTTATTAGGTCAAGTAACACTGATGTCCCATAAAACCATGGCCCTAAATCTCCAAACCAAGGAACTAAATCCCATGAGGTGTTTGGTTGTACATAAGCAGCCTCTGCAGCTACTATTTTTTTTTTTTTTTTCATAGAAAACCATTCTATCACACAACTTTTGCTAATTCAACTTTTTATATGTGTACGACTTACTGACAGCAATTACTTTAACTGGCTGTGCAATCCTACTCTTAATGTGATTTTTCCATCACTGACAAAGAACACTTTTAAATACTGAAGAGGGACATCAACGATAGATGTGGAAGATCCTTCCATGAGTGACTTTAGTAATATACTTCCAATATGCTATGAATGTAAAAACAATATCCAAAAGATTGAAGAAAATTCCCTCCAGGGATTTCTATAATTTGAAACAAGTTGTAAAACCTATTTTCTAGATCTTTCATACTTCCATACATTTTCCAAATGCCCCTATCATGGGCTAAGGAGTATCCATTTCCATTGTAATTAAATAAAGTGATACTGTAAAATTGACCTCTTTCTATTCATGTTAGATAAATTAAGATAGAATGTATTATACTATTTCTTTAACTCACTGATAGTAGAAAATGAAGATAACAACAGTAGGCTGCAATAAACCAAATCCGGTCTGAAAACAGTCTGAAACTACACTTTA
>NW_004444164.1:2788151-2789006 GCF_000243295.1 Trichechus manatus latirostris | reverse complement strand
TTTGTGTAATAAAATAAAATCATAGACTATTATGAAAGACATATATAATAAGTTCCCAATTCTATAGATATTAAAGCACTAGAAATTATATGCATGTAGTCTAGAACTCTTAAATAACAAGAAATATCTCTAAACATGAAATGAATTAATTTATATGATAGAATAAAATGAGCTTCATTAGACCAAGACAAGAGATAGAAAAATTAATTCACAAAATAAACAAAAAAGTATCCCATAATATAGAGGAAAGTATGGAACAAGACTGTATACAGAATAAGTGAAAAGCTGGTGTTTGAAGATTTGGATAATTAAAATTGAGACTTTTCCAAAGATTTTTATCTAAATTAGTTAAAACAATTTTAAAAATTGGTACAAAAGTGGAATAAACTCAATTTTTATTACCAAATTTTATACCCCAAATATTCAAGCCAAATAAATGTTGTTGAGATAGTATAAAATATGAGGCATTAACATACATAATTAACTGCAGTTGTTTGTTACATGATGAAAGTCTTAATATTTTTAATTAGCCATCACGCTTTTATTTTCAAAAGTAGATGGAGTTTGCTTAATTTGATATATATAATAATTACGTCAGGTAAGAAAAATAGTATCTGTATACTACGTATGACAAAACTGAGACTCAACAAACTTAAGTAGAAGTTCATCAATGTGCAGCACTATACATTTTCTTAAACCTTTCCACTTCTCTCTCTAGGGTATGGCTGTCTTAGGCTGGGTTCTCTAGAGAAGCAAAACCAGTAAAGTGTATAAATGTATATATAGAGAGATTTACATCAAGGAAACAGCTCACGTGACTGTAGAGGCTAGAACATTCCAAGTCCATGGATCAAG
>NW_004444164.1:2770775-2773438 GCF_000243295.1 Trichechus manatus latirostris | reverse complement strand
TAGCTTAAGAAGGTAGAATAAAACTAGGACGTAGGCTCTACACATTGTAAAATTCACTATTATTAATGTATCCTAAAATTTAGTTCTGTAAATATGACATGCTCTCTAGATTAGAAGTGCCTGTGTTTATGAATGATCAGTCTTTGACTATTTCCTCATAATTAATTGTATAAAATCTTTGTTTTCACAAATTTTCTTTACTGAAAACCAATTAGATGTTTTTATCCTGTGCATGTTAAAAATATGAAAAATTAACCCCCCTTTCCCTCTCCCTCATGCCCCTGGTAACCACCAATAAACTTTAGTCTGTATACATTTACTTTTTCTTGTCTCTTTATGTAAATGAGGTCACACAATATTTGTCCTTTTATGATTGACTTATTTCACTCAGAATAATGTTTTCAAGTTCCATCCATATTGTAGTATGCATCAAGACATCATTTCTCCTACTGGCTTCCATTGTATGTATGTCCTACATTTTGATTATCGATTCATCTGTCGATGGGCATCCACAGCCAATTATTGGATTATTGCAATTATTGCAATTACTGTCAATAAATTGTACACCTATAAAAAGTTGAATTGCCAAAAGTTGTGTAATAGATATACTTACAACAATGACAAAAAAAAAAAAAGAGTAGCTGCTGAGGCTGCTTATGTAGAATCGTAAGTCTCTCCATCTCTGTTCATTTTTATTTTTTCTTTTGACTTTCTGTTTCTAATTGGATTATTTCTTTTTATTTATCTTCAAGTTACTAGTTTTCTTTTCTGAAACTTCAAAGTTGTTGTGGCCTCCTTTAGAGATTTTAAATTTTCAGTTATTGTATTTTTACATCTCCATGATGTTCATTTGTTATGTTTTTACCATTTCTATCATTTTCATGCAGATTTTGGATTCACCAGTCAGCAGCCGGCCACCTGACCTGCAGATTTTGGGTACCTCAGCCCCTGCAACAATGTGAGTCAGTAGAAGCCTTCAGTCTGCTGCCTGACCCATAGATTTGGGACTTGCCAGCTCCCACAATTGCGTGAGCCATTTCCTTGAAATAAATCTCTCTATATGTATTTACATGTATGTTTCACTGGTTTTCCTCCTCTATAGAACCCAGCCTAAAACAGATATTCAAAAAATACTTAATTGATTAACCTAATTAAAATATTACACAGGACTAAAAACAGATTCTTGGCACTCCTGGTCAGAATTTCTAATGAATCTATAAATAATAATTTATAATTAAATAATTTATATGTTTAATTATTACATTTGATACCTATAATACCTGAATATCTTCTAGAAATATATTTGTCTCTTGGATTAATAATCAGTTTTAAGTTATTAGATAATTTTATGTTGCCCAAATTTTTAGTGAACTAGAGTAATTATCATTTTAGTATCTTTAATTAAAATATAGTTTATCAGTTAGCTATTATTGCCTAACAAACTACTGTAAAATTTGTTACTTAAAATAGCAACCATTTATTGTTGCTTGTGGTACATTAAGGCTGGGAAATTTGGCTAATCTGGGCAGACATAGTTGATTTAGGTTGGACTTGCTCATGTATCTGTTGTCAGCTAGCTGGTGGTTCTGCTAGGGTCTGGCTGGTTTAGGACGGCTTCTGTTGACATGACTGAATTCTGCTCCATGTGGTTCCTCATTCTCCTGTAGACTACAGTGAACTTGTACTTATGGTAGAGCTGGGTTTTAAAATACTTTGAGGCCTATGATTGAAACTGGCCCAGTGTTATTTCCTCCCTAATTTATTGGTTAATACAAGTCACATAGACAGACCAGATCCCAGGAGCAGGGAAATAGACTCCACCTCAAGATGGCAGAAAGAGGAGAGTCAGTTTGTTAAAGAAGGTAGATTCAAAGAAGAATGCAGAATTAGTTTCATTTTTTCAATCAGTTTACCGCAGAAATATTTTTTCCTTTATTTTTTGAATTTCTTTTAATTGAAAGTATTACTGAAAATGATAACACAAGAGGTGTCTCAGAAGTAAGACTTTTTTTTAATATTAGGTAATGATGTCCTTTCCCTGTCATTGGTATGCACTAATAATAGATTCAAAAACGAGACATCCTTCTCAAATAAAAAACTTCACTATATCATCACTTTCTACTCAAGTCTTTTTTCTTGCTATTGTAGTATGTAACGAGGACCAAATTTTAAGATTATGGACAGCACTTCTGTAGACTGCATCTTGTTATAAACTATCAAATATATGCTGGGTATACAATGTAAAATTCAAGTCAATCATAATCTATATATTTATAAGAAGTGCTTTGGTAATATTATGTTTTTTAAAAAAGACATATAAATGTCCAATTCAAGTAAACAAATTCAAGCTGTTGTTAGGAAGTTTGTTTTTCATTAAGCACTTACTGTAAACAGAAGATACTGAAGGAAAATAAATTTAGCTCTTCGGATAAATGTTTTATCTTGTTGCCAACTCAGCAAATTTTATAATGCAATATATACATTTTAAAACTTTAAAAATTCTAATAGAAGAATTATATTTGCAATAAACTTTCTCAAAAGTTTAATGTGTTTCATTGAATTACATTATATTTTGCTATATATTACTTAACATATGAGAAGTAAAGGCATGACTTATCCTCTATTTGAAAGACAGACTTCTAGTTTTTGTATTTTACTCTGTC
>NW_004444164.1:2767573-2770507 GCF_000243295.1 Trichechus manatus latirostris | reverse complement strand
GGGACTTCTGCTCTAAGGATGTTGCTGTGGTTAGGTGCATAGTAGTCGATTTTGACTCATAGGGGCCCCATGTGACAGAGTAGAATTTCCCCATAGGGTTTCCCAGGCTGTAAACTTTATGATAGCAGATTGCCAGATGTGCTCAAGCTGCCAAATTTTGCTTAGAAGCTGAGCGCTTAACCATTTGTACCCATAGGGCTCCTATTCAAAGGATAAATGGTTAAATTTATTTCCTTCAAAATAGATTAGACATTCAATTCTATTTTAGTTCTTGTAAATTTTGTCATAAATTGGTCCCAAAAGTGTAAAATTCAACCATTCTAATAAACTGTAGTTATAATTACTGAAAATCCACCTTAGGAAATTCTTAAAAATATTTGTTTATTTACAATACTGACACAAATACAGATTCAGAGTAACAAATCTAGCTAAGTTTAGACCAGAAGTAAGATGATGACTTTGAAAATAATTGTAAGTGTAAAAAGAGCTAATTTTGTCTAAGAAAGAATTGAAGATTTGTGAAATTTTTACAATTATATATCATAATATCAGGGTATTAAATTCTGGAAGTTACAATCTAAAAGTTGTACTCTTGAAGAGCATGAAAAATTTTTATGATGCAAAAATATTAGAAAGGAGATAGGTTTGAAATGATATGCCAAATGCAAGTATTTGGACAGGCTGAAATCCTACACAGAATTTGGTTACCTTGATAAAACATGGCAATAAGATGAAATGCTAAACAATTTCTAATAAGTTATGTTATAACTTACAAAGAATTTTCATAAACATTATAACATTTTTAGGACAATGGTGGATCATCATTTGAAAGATTAGTAAATTAAAATAAAAAGTGTTTTGTTTTTAATTATTTTTTATTAGTTTTAGAGTTTTAAATTGAGGTGAAATTTACATAAAGTGAAATGCACATCTTAAGTGCACAATTTGATTAGTTTTCATAAATGAATATACTCATTTAGCCACCATATTATCAAGATATATAATATTTCCATCATATGAGACAGGAAAATCATGCTTCTTCCAGTCAATTTCCACTCTCCTAAAGCAATCATTCTTCCGACTTGTAACTCCATTCATTGTTTTGACCTATTTTTGAAATTCATATGAACAAAATCATACTTGTTTTAACATGAATGAAGTATAATTTATCTCCACGTATTGACATAATCTGGAAGTTTTTCTCCTATAAATCATTACTGTGCTAAGTTATATTGATTTTTCAAATTTTACAAATAGCCCTTGCATTTCCACTTGATGATAATGGATTATTTTTTAATATTGCTGGATTTTATTTTCTCATATATTTTGTGAAGAAATTTTGTCTATATTCCAGAGTGATACTGATCTGTAATTTTCTTTTCTTGTAATTCCATTGTCAGGTTTTGGCTTTATGGTCATTCTGTCCTTGAAAACAAGGTAGGAATTGTTCTCTCCTCTATTTTTTGAAAGTTTTATAAGTATTATTTTATCCATAAATATTTGATAAAATTCACCAATTAAATCATCTCTGTCTAGAGTTTTCTTTTCTACAAATTTTTTACTAACAAATTCAATTAATTTAGTAGCTATTGGTCTAATTAGATTTTCTATTTCTTTTTGTGTCAGTTTTTGTAAGGTTTATTTTTCAAGAAATTGGTGTATTTCATTTAAATTGATAAATTTATTGTCAAAATGTTGTTAATATTTTTTATTACCTGCAGGATACGTAGCAATATCACTCATGATATCACAGCATACACATACACACACACACATACACAAACAGCAATGACTTTGCAGTTACATTGAGGAACTTAAGTCAGCAACTAGAAGATGCAACAAAGATATCTGATGCCTAACTTTCTGCAAGACTTTGACCCAAATCAGAATCTGTTAATCTCCAAAAGGAAAAAAAAAATGTAGTAGGTAGAAAAAAATATATACTACTAAAGCTGTGGATGATTTACTTAGGCAGCTTATTTGAAAACTGACAATGAAGAATCCTTACTATTTTTTTAAATAAAAATACCAATTTCAGTCTTCAAATTTGTTTATATTAAAACTATTCTTTTTAGGAAAATCTGACTGCCCTGGTTTTTAAAGGGTTATACTTACTCGAGGGGAAAATTATTTCTCTTTATCTGTCTTTGTATTTCTCTGCCTATCTCTGTTTCTTTGTTTCTTTCTATTTCTCGTCTCTCTCTCTTTTAAATAAACTATCATATTCCCATACTATAAGACCTTAAGTAAGTTACCACCAAAAACTTGTTGGGAAATAAAAGAAACACATGACTTCTCTATTGATTATTCATTATTTGCAAAGATAAGACGATATAAACCTTCTCTTTCCTGTTCTCCCACCATCTTGTATTAATGCTTAAGCTAATAATAAAAAGGAAAAAGAAAAATCAGTGGGGCATTAATTGCAATAATAAACAGAGTAGTATAATATCCTTCCCCCATCAGGAAACCAGCATGTAATTTCATATTGTAGAATTTAAAAATATGTAATATTTTGGATGTTATTAATTATCTAAAATTCCTTGAAGAATAAGTTTGATTAGGAATTAGTGATCATTTATTCTTCATGGAAATAAGCATAACAAACCCTTTACAGAATGTGAGTTTAGATAAAACATCATATTTTTTCTCTAAAAGAAGGAGGTCAAAGGAGGGAATAAAGAGACTGAAAATTGAAACGGTAACTTATTTTAAACCACACTTCACCTCTAACTATGAGTTGAAATCCACTCGATGAAAATGGGTTTGGTTTCTGGTTCACCTCTAACTTCTTATGTAATGAAAGACACTCAAAATAGATTAGATTCATTTTTCCCAAAATATTTTCTACAGAATAAGGTATTTGACAACAATGAAAATAGAGTTTAACTGTTAAATAGACCATAAAAATTTACTGAACACCAGCTTTGTGTG
>NW_004444164.1:2765355-2767469 GCF_000243295.1 Trichechus manatus latirostris | reverse complement strand
GCCATGTCTGATATATGGAATAGTCTTCCCATTCTTACTCTCTTCCCTAGTAATTCAGGTTTCTGTTATCAGTTTAATTATCAAATTATTAAATAAACTTTTTCTGGTTTTTCTTTTCTTATGGAAACTCCCAAGTCTTGATGAGAAGCCTGTTTTATAGGGTCTTTTAGTATCTCTATATCCCATTTTGGGTTCTTGTGTGGCAGAAAAGGTTTGCACTCAACTACTAACCTAAAGGTGGGTGGCTTGTACCCAACCAACAGCACCATGGAAGAAAGGCCTGGTGACTTGAAAATATTACAGCCAAGAAAACTCTATGGAGCAGTTCTACCGTGTAACACGTGAGTTGCCATAAGTCAGAATCAACTTGACAGTAATGCTTTGTTTTTGTTTGTTTTTAATGGTTTATCCCATATTAGAGCAATTTACACACTCTATTATTACTGCTAGTCTGCATGTTTGTAGTTAGACCATATTTTATTGTTTTTCTATAAGCTCTGATCTTTCTTATAAAAACCCTGTGTGATTGATATAATAATTTCCATTATATAGTCTAAGATCTCTAGGTGGCAAAAACGGTTTGCACTTGACTGCTAACCTAAATGTCGGAGGTTCAAACTCACCCAGTGTTACCTAGGAATTCAAGGCCTGGTGATCTGCTTCTGTAGATTGCAGCAAAGAAAACCCTATGGAGCAGTTCTTCAGAGTTGACTTCATGGCAATTAACAACAGAAATAACAGTCAGAATCAGATCCAAATAAATGAGGGTTCACCATTGTGAGTAACCACAAATAAGTCACCCCCAACACAGTCGTTGCTGGCTACATTGAATAGACAAGCTTTTAGCAATAACATATTCCAGGATTCACTGCTTGGAAATTGTAATTGTACTGTCCTTTCAAGTTGTCTAAGTAATATTTTCCCATTAATAACCTGTAAACCTTCTTTGTTGTAGATTCTTATATGCCAGACTTAAGATAATTATTTTTTCTATCAGTTCAGAGTCAGAGGAAACAAGAAAATGCTTTGGTAAATCAACAACTCAGAATTTTCATGAGTCTCATAATATCCCCAATATACATTTCATAGAACTTATAGATTTCCCTAATGATTTATTTTAATCAAAAGATACAGTTTCCATACTCCATGAGGACTGATACAAACATAGTATTGCGATTTCAAGAGACAGAAGTTACCCTTATTAAGTCCGTTATTTAATCATTGATTACAAGCTGATTCTGATCGTTGAAAGGCATTTGAACTGGAGAGAGTGAATGATGCAATCTAAAATATGTTGGTTTTGTATCTGTAACAAGGAATAGTTTCCAAAAAGGATATTTCTACATAAAATTATCCAGTTATGCCATATCACACCACTCATAAAACAAAGAACCCTCTGGATTTCCAGGACCCACCCACCTTAGAAGGTAGCAGGGAACTTTTTAAAAAACACTTGTTTTCCTTCTTAATCAATGCTTTACCAATTCTAAGGAGATTATCCCTTTGACAATGAAATCATACTGCCTTGCTTGTACTCTGAAATAACATTGCATAGACTCTAATTTTACCTGTTCTCAAAGATAGTACCCTGTTGCTGTCGAGTCAATTCCAACTCATAGTGACCCTATAGGACAGAGTAGAACTGCCCCATAGAGTTTCCAAGGAGTGCCTGGTGGATTCGAACTTCCAATCTTTTGGTTAGCAGCCAGAGTACTTAACCACCGCCACACCAGGGTTTCCTATATTTTGTAACTTCTCTGATAACACTTTGATTTCAGATTTCTGGTCTCCAAAACTGTGAAAGAATAAACTTCTGCTGTTGTAAGCTACCCAGTTTGTGGTATTTTGTTATGGTAGCCCTAGGAAATTAATATGGGCGCTCTTTGCCTCATGTTAACAATATTACATCACATTTACTAGATATTTATTGTTAATGACCCAATAATATAGAGGGCCTATGGTGTAGGGAAGGGGACTCGCCTTCCATGCTGGAGACCTGGGTTGGATTCCCAGACAATGCACCTCATGCATAGCCACCATTCATCTGTCAATGGAGTCTTGCATGTTGCTATCATGCTGAACAGATTTCAGCAGAGATTCCAGATTAAGATGGA
>NW_004444164.1:2761875-2764563 GCF_000243295.1 Trichechus manatus latirostris | reverse complement strand
ATGACTATATTATTACATATTTTTATCAATTTTAGACACCTGTTTGTTTTCTGCTGTAGTATTTCTGGATTTAACACTCTTATTCTCTTAAACTTTTTATCCTCCATTTTTCAACATCTACCACTCACCTGTTTGTCATACGATGGTGGCTTGTGTGTTGCTGTGATGCTGGAAGGTATGCCACCAGTATTTGAAATACCAGCAGGGTCACCCATGGTGGATAGGTTTCAGAGGAGTTTCCAGACTAAGACAGACTAGGAAGAGGGAACTGTTGGTCTACTTCTGAAAAAACTGACCAGTGAAAACCTTATGAATAGCAGCAGAACATTGTCTGATAAAGTGCCAGAGGATGAATCCTTCAGGTTGGATGGCAGTCAAAATATGACTGGGGAGTAGAGTTGACTTTAATAACATACACAGAGTCAAGCTTTTGGGACATTCATTTACTGATGAAGCTGCAAACATACATTAATAATCAGAACTTGGACTGTAGAAAATATGAATCTAGGAAAATTGGAAGTCATCAAAAATGAAATGCATAAAGATCAGTATCCTAGGAGTTAGTGAGCTGAAATGAACTCTTATTGGCCATTTTGAATCAGACGATCATATAGTCTACTATGCTGGGAATGACAAACTGAAGAGGAATGATGTCCCATTCATTGTCCAATAGAACATTCCAAGATCTATTCAGAAGTACAACACTGACAGTGATAGGAAAATATCCATATGCCTACAAGGTAGACCAGTTAATATGAATATTATTGAAATTTACGCAACAACCACTAGTGCCAAAAATGAGAAAACTGAAGATTTTTACCAACTTCTGCTGTCTGAAATTGATCAAACATGCAATAAAGATGCATTGATAATTCCTGGTGACTGGAATTCAAAAACTGGAAACAAGAAGGATCAGTAGTTGGAAAATATGGCCTTGATGATAGAAACAACGCCTGAGATTGCATGATAGAATTTTGCAAGACCAACAACTTCCTCATTGCAAATACCTTTTTTCAACAATATAAACAGCAGTCGTACACATGGAACTCACACAATAGAATACACAGGAATCAAATCGACTGCTTCTATGGAAAGAAACAATGGAGAAGCTTAATATTATCAGTCCGATCGAGGCCAGGGGATGACTACAGAACACACCATCAATTACTTACGTGCAAGTTCAAAGTGAAGCTGAAGAAAATTAGATCAAGTCCAGGAGAGTCAAAATATGACCTTGACTATATCTCACCTGCATTTAGAAACCATCTCAAAAATGGATTTGACGCAACAAACACTAATAACTGAAGACCAGACAAGTTGTGGGATGACATCAAGGACATTGTACATGAAGAAAGCAAAAGGTCATTAAAAAGATAGGAAAGAAAGAAAAGACCAAAATGGATGTCAGAAGATATTATGAAACTTACTCCTGAACATAAAGTAGCTAAAGCAAATGGAAGAAATGATGAAGTATAAGAGCTGAACAGAAGATTTCAAAGTGCAGCTCAAGAAGACAAAGTTAAGTATTATAATTAAACTAGCAAAGACCTGGAGTTAGAAACTAAAAAGGAAAGGACATGCTTAATATTTTTCAAGTTGAAAGAACTGAAGGAAAAATTCAAGCCTCGAGTTGCAATATTGAAGGATTCTATGGGCAGAATATTGAATGACACAGGAAGCATCAAAAGAGGATGAATGGAATATACAGAGTCACTGTATCAAAAATCATTGCTTGACATTCAGCCATTTCAGGAGGTAGGATATGATCTAGAACTGATGATACTGAAAGAAGAAATCCAAGCTGCACTGAAGGCATCGGCAAAAGAACAAGGCTCCAGGAAATGACGGAATACCAGTTGTGATGTTTCAACAAACAGATGCAGTGCTGGAGGGTCTCACTCATCTATTAGACATTTGGAAAACATCTACCTGGCCAACAGCTTGGAAGAGATCAATCTTTGTGCCCATTCCTAAGAAAGGTGATCCAACAAAATGTGGACATTATTGAGCAATATCATTAATGTCACACACAAGTAAAATTTTTGCTGAAGATCATTCAAAAGCAATTTCAGCAGTACATCAACAGGGAACTGCCAGAAGTTCAAGCTGGATTCAGAAAAGGATTTGGAATGAGGGACATCATTGCTGATGTCAGATGATCTTGGCTGAAAGCAGAGAATACCAGAAAGATGTTTACCTGTGCTTTATTGACTGTGCAAAGGCATTCGGCTATTTGGACCATAACAAATTATGGAAAACATTGAGAAGAATGAGAATTCCAGAGCACTTATTTGTGCTCATGAAGAACCTGTGCATAGACCAAGAGGCAGTAGTTCAAACAACAAGGGGATACTGATTGGGTTAAAGTCAGGAAAGTTGTGGGCCAGGGTTATATCCTTTCACTGCTTATAATCTGAGATGCTGGACTATAGGAAGAAAAATTTGGCATCAGGATTGGAGGAAGACTCACTAACAACCTTCATTATGCAGGTGACACAGCTTTGCTTGCTTAAAGCCAAGAGAACTTGAACTACTTATTGATGAAGATCAAAGACTACAATCTTCAGTATGGATTGCACATCAGTGTAAACAAAACAAAAATCCTCATGACTGGACCAATATGCAACATCATGATAAATGGAGGACATATTGAACTTGTCAAAGATTTCATTTTACTTGGATCCACAA
>NW_004444164.1:2756797-2757897 GCF_000243295.1 Trichechus manatus latirostris | reverse complement strand
ATTTCATCAACTTCATAGAGACATGGTTTACAACACATAGGACAATCACATCAGATGACAAAATGGTGGACAATCACACAATACTGGGATCATGGCCCAGCTAAGTTGATGGATATTTTAGGGGGACACAGTTCAATCCATGACAGTAGATATGAGAAATTCTTCCAAATGCCCTAAATTCCCCCAAAATATGAGTGGTATTTTAGTAACTATTTCTCTTCAGATTGCTACTGTTTTTATTCAGACTGCCAAAATTGTGAAAGAAAAATAGAGAATCATTTTGTTAAACTGTTTTATCTACCAAGTTAATAAACTAAAGACTTCCTAAAACCATAAAATTTTGAAATATTGGCTGAAAATTTATAAATAATCTAATCCCTTATTCTGAAAAGCATGGTTGCCAGATCAGCAGCCTTGGCATCATTTGCAAGGTTGTTAAAAGTGCAAAAGCTGGAGCCCTATCTCAGACTTATTGAATCAAAATATGATTTATAACAAAATTCCCCAAGTGATTCACATCTTCATCAAAGTTCAAGAATCACTACTTTTAGTTCACTATGTGGGTGAAAAAACTCTATGTCACAAATGGCTCAACTTGTCCAAAATCCCATAGTCAATTAGAAGTTGAGCTGAAACTAGGACCCAGTTCTCAAGCTCTTAATTCCCCACTTTTCCAACAACCTTTATTTCTCATGTAACAATACGAAATTTTAGAGAACAGTGACATCAAAGATGAACTGTCAGTTTAAATTGGGTCTCTCCAGGCAAGGTGAACTTATTTCAGAATCCTCCTAACTTCTACATGGAAAGCTAATAGGGATCCACACAATGGAAGAGAACCAAAAATGCCACACTGCTGACCTCTGGAAACAAATGAACAGTTACCAACTTCAACTTCAGAGAGGTAGGCCAAAAGAGTAGGCTAATTCACTATGAAAAAAGCAATAGCGAAAACCGATGTATGTATTAACTAGGTAGCATCACTTGGCATTTATATGAGTACTCAATAGTAAAGCTTCACTTTTTCTTATTATTTTTCTCCAGTGTCTAATATCTAGGTAGTCACATAGTATGGGATCAATAAATTCATCGTGATAATA
>NW_004444164.1:2753822-2754786 GCF_000243295.1 Trichechus manatus latirostris | reverse complement strand
TCTGTACATTGTAGGAGGTTTAACAGCATCCTGGGTCTCTACTCACTAGATGCTATAAACACATTGTCCCTCTTTCACAGTCATGACAATGAGCAATGTCTCCAGTTATTAACAGTCTCCAGAGGGGCAAAATCACCTGTAGATAAGAATCACGGTGTATTAGTTTACTAGGACTGCTATAACAGTTAGCACAAACTGGCTTAAAATGACAGAAATGTATTCTCTCACAGCTCTGGAGGCCAGGAGGTCTTTCTTCCTTTGAAGGCTCTAGAGCAGAATTCCTCCTTGCCTCTTCAATATTCCTGTAGTTTCAGGCACTCCTTGGCTTTTGGCTACATAACTCTATTCTTGGTCTCTGTATTCACATGAACTTCTTCTTTTCTTGTCTTTGTCTCTCCTCTGTTTTGTTGAGTGCTGTGGAGTCAATTCCTACTCATGGTGAACATGAATGATAGAGTAGAACTGCCTCATAGTGTTTTCTAGGCTGAAATCTTTATGGGTGCAGGTCACCAGGTCTTTTCTCCTGTGGAAAGGCTGTTGGGTTCAAATCCCTGACTTTCTGGTTAGCAGTTGAGTGCTTAACCACTGCACAATCAGGGCTCCTTGTGTCTCTCCTCTGCTATTTCTTATTAGGACATTGTCATAAGGTTTAGGGCCTACTCGTATAATCTAGGATGATCTCATCTATCTCATCTTGATATCCTTAACTTAATTACATTTACCAAAGACCCTTTTGCCAATAAAGCCACATTCCAGGTTTTAAGAATTAGAACAGCAACAAAGGAAAATCCTGGGCAGAATTTCATGCGTTGCACCTGAACATTTATTTTGTGTAATAAGAAAAGTGGCCTGTGGTAGGAATATATATAGACTCATGAGCAGTAGCAAATATTTGGCTGGTTGTTCAGGGGCCTGGAAAGAGAAATATTGGAATATTAAATGTCTAAGATAAAAATATGTGGAT
>NW_004444164.1:2748353-2749259 GCF_000243295.1 Trichechus manatus latirostris | reverse complement strand
CAAAATCAACTAACTTGACCTTATAAACATACACAGAACACTCCACCCAACAGCAGCAAAGTATACATTCTTTTCCAATATACATGGAACATTCTCTAGAATAGATCATGTTTTAGGCCACAAAGCAATACTCAATAAAATCCAAAACACAAAAATAATACAAAGCATTCTCTCAGATCACAATGCCATAAAAGTAGAAATCAGTAACAGGAAGAGCATGCATAAAAAATCAAATACATGGAAACTGAATAACACCTTGCTTAAAAACAATAGGGTAGTAGAAGAAATCAAAGATGGGATAAAAAAATTCCTAGAATCAAATGAGAATGAAAACACATCATTCCAAAACCTTTGGGATACAGCAAAGGAAGGGCTCAGAGGTCAGCTTATATAGCAATAGGCACACACATCAAAAAAGAAGAAAGGGACAAAATCAAAATGTTAGCCCTACAACTCGAACAAATAGAAAAAGGACAGTAAAGCTCACGGTCACCAGAACAAAGGAAATAATAAATATTAAAGCACAAGTAAATGAAATAGAGAACAGAAAAAAAAACCATTGAAAGAATCAACAAGATCAAAAGTTGATTCTTTGAAAAGATCAACTAAATTGACAAACCACTGTACAAATTGACAAAAGAAAAACAGGAGAGGAAGCAAATAGCCCAAATAAGAAATGAGCTGAGGGACATTACAACAGACCCAACTGAAATAAAAAGAATCATAAGAGAATACTATGAAAAATTATATTCCAACAAATTTGAGAACCTACAGGAAATGGACAAATTTCTAGAAACACACTACCTACTGAAACTAACACAAGTTGAGATAGAAAATTTGAACAAACCCATGAAAAGAGAAGAGATTGAAGGGATAATAAAAGAAAAAGAAAAAAAAAAAAAAAAA
>NW_004444164.1:2736914-2746354 GCF_000243295.1 Trichechus manatus latirostris | reverse complement strand
TAATATAAGGCATAAATAGGATAAAAACCATAACTATCAATGCATAAACACCAGAAGATAAACTAGGTAACTGGGAGCTCCTAAAAATTAAACACTTATGCTCATCAAAAGACTTCACCAAAAGAGTAAAAAGAGAACCTATAGACTAGGAAAAATTGTTTGGCTTTGCCATATCTGACAAGGGTCTAATCTCTAAAATCTAGAAGATAATGCAACACTTCAACAACAAAAAGACAAATAACCCAATTAAAAAATGGGCAAAGGATATGAACAGATGCTTCACCAAAGAAGACATTCAGGCAGCTAACACTCACATGAGGAAAAGTTTGTGATCATTAGTCATTAGAGAAATGCAAATCAAAACTATATTGAGATACCATCTCACCCTAACATTACTGGCACTAATCAAAAAAAAAAAGAAAACAAATGTTGGAGAGGTTGCGGGGAGATTGGAACTCATGAAATGCTGATGGGCATGTAGAATGGTACAATGACTATGGAAAACGATACGGCACTTCATTAAAAATCTAGAAGTAGAAATACCATATGATCCAGCAATCCCACTCCTATGAATACATCCTAGAGAAATAAGAGCCATCACACGAATAGACATATGCACACCCATGTTCATTGCAACATTATTCACAATAGCAAAAAGATGGAAACAACCTAAGTGTCCAACGACAGGTAAATGGATAAACAAATTATGGGATATACACACAGTGGAATACTACACAACAATAAAGAACAATGATGAATCCGCAAAATATCTCAGAACATGGATGAAATCTGGAGGGCATTATGTTGAGTGAAATAAGTCAATCACGAAAGGACAAATATTGTATGAGACCATGATTATGAAAACTCAAAAAACGATTTGTTGTTAGGTTCGTCAAGTCGGTTCCGACTAATAGCCACCCTATGTACAATAGAATGAAACACTGCTGAGTCCTGCACCATGCTCACAATCATTGTTATGCTTGAGCCCATTGTTGCAGCCACTGTGTCAATCCGTCTCCTTAAGGATCTTCCTCTTTTTCACTGACCCTGCACTTTACCAAACATGATGTCCTTCTCCAGGGACTGATCCCTCCTGACAACACATCCAAAGTATGTAAGACGTAGTCTCACCATTCTTGCTTCCAAGGAGCATTCTGGTTGGACTTCTTCCAAGACAAATTTGTTCATTCTTTTGGCAGTCCACGGTATATTCAATATTCTTCACCAACACCACAATTCAAAGGCATCAATTCTTCTTTGGTTACTTCCTTATTTATCGTCCAGCTTTCACATGCATATGAGGTGATTGAAAATACCATTGCTTGGGTCAGGCACACCTTAGTCTTCAAGGTGACATCTTTGCTTTTCAACACTTTAAAGAGGTCTTTTGCAGCAGATTTGCCCATTGCAATGCATCTTTTGATGTCTTGACTGCTGCTTCCATGGGTGTTGATTGTGGATCCAAGTAAAATTAAATCCTTGACAACTTCAATCTTTTCTCCATTTATCATGATGTTGCTTGTTAGTCCAGTTGTGAGGATTTTTGTTTTCTTTATGTTGAGGCGTAATCCATACTGAAGGCTGTGGTCTTTGATCTTCATCAGTAAGTGCTTCAAGTCCTCTTCACTCTCAGTGAGTAAGGTTGTGTCATCTGCATAACACAGGTAGTTAATGAGTCTTCCTCCAATCCTGATGCCCCGTTCTTCTTTATATAGTCCAGCTTCTCAGATTATTTGCCAAGCGTACAGATGGAATAATTTTGGTGAAAGGATACGACTTTGACGCACATCTTTCCTGACTTTAAACCATGCAGTATCCCCTTGCTCTGTCTGAACAACTTCCTCTTGATCTATGTACAGGTTCCCCATGAGCACAATTAAATGTTCTGGAATTCCCATTCTTCGCAATTTTATCCATAATTTGTTATGATCCACACAGTCGAATGCCTTTGCATAGTCAATAAAACACAGGCAAACATCTTTCTGGTATTCTCTGCTTTCAGCCATGATCCATCTCTCATCAGCAATGATGTCCTTCATTCCATGTCCTCTTTTGAATCCAGCCTGAATTTCTGGCAGTTCCCTGTTGATATATTGCTGCAACAGCTTTTGAATGATATCAGCAAAATTTTACTTGAGTGTGATATTAATGATATTGTTCAATGATTTTTGCATTCGGTTGGATTGCCTTTCTTGGGAATAGGCATAAATATGGATCTCTTCCAGTCAGTTGGCCAGGTAGCTCTCTTCCAAATTTCTTGGCATAGATGAGTGAGCACTTCCAGCACTTCATCCATTTGTTGAAAACATCTCAGTCGATACTCCTTCAATTTCTGGAGCCTTGTTTTTCGCCAGTGCCTTCAGTACAGCTTGGACTTCTTCTTTCAGTACCATTGGTTCCTGATCATATGCTACCTCCTTAAATGGTTGAACGACGACCAATTCTTTTTGGTATAATGACTCTGTGTGGTTTACACACAGAAAAAATATTTGATGGTTATGAGGGAGGGGATTGTTGGGGAGGGAAAATCACTAACTAGAAATTTGGTAAGTGTTAACTTTGGTCAAGGGAAAGACAGTACACAATACTGGGGAGGTCAGTACAACCTGAGCAAGGCAAAGTCATAGAAACTTCATAGACACATCCAAACACCCTGAGGGACTGAGTTACTGGGGCTGAGGGCTGGGGAGCATGGGCTCGGGGATCATTTAGGTCAATTGGCATGACATAGTTCATAAAGAAAATGTTCTACTTCCAACTTTAGTGAGTAGTATCTGGGGTCTGGAAAACATGAAAATGACCATTTAGGATATATATACTGGTCCCATCACGTCCAGAGCAAAGGAAAATGTAGAAAACCAAAGACACAAGGGAAATATTAGTCCAAAGGACTGATGGACCACAAGTACCACAGTTTCCACCAGCCTCAGCCCACAACATCTAGATGGTGCCTGGCTACTACCACAGGCCATTCTGCCAGGGATCACAATAGTAGGTCCTGGACAGAGTGGGAGAAAATATATAGAAAAAAATTCAAATTTACACACACACACACACACACACAAAGACCAGACTTACTGATCTGACAGAGACCGGAGGAACCCCCAATACTATTATGGCCCCTGGATACCCTTTTAACTCAGAACTGAAGCCATTCCAGAAGTTCACCGTTCAACCACAGATTAGATAAGTATATAAAACAAACAATAACACATGCCAGGAATGTGCTTTTTAGTTCAATCGTGTGTGCAAGACCAAATGGGCAACACCTGCCAAAAAACAAAGACAAGAAGGCAAGAAGGGACAGGAAAACTAGATGACTGGACATGGGGAAACTGGGTGGGGCAGGGGAGAGTGTTGACACATTGCAGGAATTGCATCCAATGTCACAAAACAATTTTTGTATGAATTGTTGAATGAGAAACTAATTTGCTCACACACACACAAGCACAAAAAGGCCTAAAGTACTGTTGAAATGCTTATCACTGCTGATAGAAGACTCTAAATCTAGTTTCTAATGTTATGTCAGAATTGCCGTTTTGGCCCCATTTTCTTTCTACTATTATATAAATTTGACAGATATCATGGAACATTTCATGATTTTGGAATAAAGAAAATGCCTAGTAAATTTTGTTTTTTTCCTGATTATAGTTATTTTTAAATGACACACAGTGACACATTAGGAGAGAAAATATTTACTATCGCAGCACCAAGTAGAAGGAAAACAGCAAGTGCAATATTAGAATTATGCATATAAATGATGAGAAAGAAGGAAAAACGGAGCAATTTTGAAATTAAAAAAATACTTGTTTCATAATTTTACAAAAGTTCTTCACGTTTCTTTAACAAAACTGAAGAAATGTAGAAATCTCATGCTATGATATCATCATTTTAAGTTTTTCCATGCTTTGATTCTCTATTCATTTCAGAGAGAAATACTGTTTGAAGACTCATGCTATTTTCTCTTATCTTGCACACATTGTGGCAATCCTAGTAATCATTTTTCTCTTTTAAACCTTGTTCCATATAATTGGATTAATATCATTCCCTAATACATTTAAATATCACATTAGTCCACGCAACAGTATTGGGGTTGATTTTCTGGTTTTCATTTTAATAAACTGTCAGATATGTTGTATTAGCAAGGAGAAGAATGGTAAGAATGGTGTCACAGACAGTTTTTACATATATTTGTTATATATGCCTACAGAATCCTAAATTCTGTCTAATTAAAAATGCTCTCCTCTAACATTTAAAACTATGCAAATCTTTACATACCCAAGAACATATACAAGACTAACAGCAAAAACAATATGTCATGATGGTTATTCATGGTCCTCAACAATGGAGACACCACTGTCAAAGGAAATCATGCGCTTTCTCTCTTGGAACTGAATTACAATGGACCCCAATAAAGTCATCAAGGTAGGATGACCATTGTTCATGAGTCATGTGATGTCTCCTTGATCCATTGCTGGTTTGGAAATGATATAAATAGAAAAATAATCTTAGATTAGTAAATTATGAGTTAGGAGATCTAGTCATCTTGGATTTCCGGGGTGACAAAAATTCCCCAGTTCATACAGTAAACAAAAGTTATTTTTAATCCAGCTGATCACTGCAAATGAAAAAAAAAATGATTTATCTGTGGGAAATAAAGAATAATACTCATGCAAAATTATTCTTATCAAATGTATAGATGACTTACATAGGTAGCTGGCTCTCTGTATTAAATAAGCAAGTAAAATGTTATCCTAAATGTAAATGGTAATAGACTGTTTTTGAAAATCCTAATATTTCTTTAAACTATGATATTCTATAAAGGTTTTAGTCCCAGTTGGAACTTAATAGTAAACAGAAAAAATATCATACAACTTTTGTGATTTTAGAAATGTTATTTTTACGCTAACTGCTTCGTCTCATAATTTTGTAATTTAGAATTAATCCACCTTATTTTCTATTAATATTTTTCTGAAATGATTAGACTAGTATTTATTTAAAAGATTCTAGAATGTTCTTTCCTTTTATTTGTATACCTGTTAGCTGGCAGAAACAAGATAGCTGTTCAATAAATGTATTTTTTCTTGCTGCTGGATACATAACTAGCTGAATATATTTCCTAAACTTACAGTTAAGTGTATACATTTGACTGACTTTTGGCCTTTGGAATATGGACACAAGTGATTGGCTCTGTTATCACTGCCTGACCCAAACTTTTCCATAGTGTTTGTGATTTATTCATGAACCTTCTCCTTTTGCAGTAAACTGAAAGTTGAGGGAGCCACAATCTAGAAGGAATCTGCATCTCTGAATCACTGCTTGCCAAAGAATTGCGTACCAATTAGAAACACCTGTTCTGGACATCATGTAAGCAAGAAACAAATTTCTGTTGAGTGAATCCATTGAGGCTTTGAGCTTTACTGCTATAAGAGATAAGGCTATCCTATGTAATGCATATCACAAATGCCAATACCCCTGTGGTAAACAGAATAATGATCTCCTCAAGCTGTCCAGGAGCCCTGGTGGTGCAGAAGTTGAGAGGTTGGCTGCTAATCAAAAGGTCAGCAGTCCAAATCCACCAGCTGCTCCTTGGAAACGTTATGGGGCAGTTCTACTCTGTCCAATAGGTTCTTTATGAGTCGGAATCAACTTGACTGCAATGGGTTTGGTTTTTGGTTTTACAGCTGTCCATGTCTTAATTTCAGAAAACTTTGAATACATTATCTTACATGACAAAACATACTTTACAGATGGAATTAAATTAAGAATATTGAGATGGGGAGATTATCCTGGATTATTCAGTTGGGGGCAATATAATCACAAAGGTCCTTGTAAGATGGAGGCAGGATGTTAGAATCAGAGAAGACTATGTTACTATAAAAGCAATGAATGAAATGATACAAGACCATGAGCCATGGAATGTGCATATCCTTTAGAACCTGGAAAAGTTATGAAAATTGATCCACCCCTAGAGTCTCCAGAAATACCACAGCCTTTATAACTCATTTTGGATCCTTGGGTGGTGCAACAGTTAACACATTGGGCTGCTAAAAAAAAGGTTGGTGGTTCACGTTCACCCAGAGGTGCCTCAGAAGATAGGTCTGGCCATCTACTTCCAAAATATTAGCCGTTGAAAACCCTATAGAGTATAGCTCTACTATGACACACATAGTGCCTCCGTGAGTCAGAATCTACTTAGATAGCAACTGGTTTTGGTTTGGTTATGACTCATTTAAAATTTTGACCTTCTGAAGTGTAAGATATTAAATTTTTGTTGTTTAAAGATCTTGAGTTTTTTGTAACTTGCTACAGCAAAAATAGAAATTAACACAACCCTGAATATTTAAATATAAATTGGAAAATTCAAGTACTTTTCACATAAAACCATATCCATGGATGATGAATCAAAACATAGCTTATCAATGATTTTGTCTAAATGTATACATAGCAGATGACATGGATTGTGTGCTTTTGAAATGCACTCTGTATGATTATGTCATTAAATTTTTATTACATATTTTTGGACATGCAACTATTATCATTACATATGTGCAAAACCACATCATTACATAACTGAGAATCGTGACCCAGCCAAGTTGACACACAACCTTAACCATCACAAGGTCCTTGTCAATTCTTATCTAAATTATTAAAATTGACTCAACTGACCTACATATTTCCTACCTTGCTCTTCGCTACCCTCTATTCCATCCTTCCAATAGACACAAACTTTATTGCATACAAAAATATTCATAAAAATATTTGCTTAAAAATTTACAATAGTTCCCATAGTGTTTATTATCTACCATATTTTTTTAGCTTCATTTTCCACTGCTCTCCTGCCTGTGACATAGTAAATTGATAATCTTTCCAATTTCCAGGATCTGCCAATATCTTTCACATCTCTGCTCTCACACCTGAGATGCCTTCTGTCAAAAATATTTCCTTCTAATTTGTTAGGTAATTTCTCCTTTTCCAGGAAAAAAGGAAAACAAATAGCTCAAGTATAACAGTTCCCAGAAGCTTTTCTTGATATCCCTGGTATAAATTGTGTTTTTCTCTAGAATCTTGTATATAGCAGGGACTCTGTCTTATTCACAACTTCCTCCCTAGATCCTGGCAATAAATACGTGTTCAATTCTGGGGTCTTAAAAGCTTGTGAGCAGCCACCTAAGACACTCCACTGGTCCCATCTGGAGCAAGGGAGAATGAAAGAAACCAAAAACACAAGGGAAAGATTAGTCCAAAGGACTAATGGACCACAACTACCACAGCCTCCACCAGAATGAGTCCAGCACTAGATGGTACCTGGCTACCACCACTGACTGCTCTGACAGAGATTACAATAGAGGGTCCCAGACAGAGTTGGAGAAAGATGTAGAACAAAATTCTAACTCACAAAAAAAGACCAGACTTACTGGTCTGACAGAGACTGGAGAAACCCCAAGAGTATGGCCCCTGGACACCCTCTTAACTCAGTACTGAAGTCACTCCTGAGGTTCACCTTTCAGCCAAAGATTAGACAGGCTCATAAAGCCAAACAAGACTAAATGGGCACAGCAGCCCAGGGGCAAGAATGAGAAGGGAGGAGGGAGTAGGAAAGCTGGTAATAGGTAACCCAACGTCAAGAAGCAGAGAGTGTTGACAGGTCGTGGGGTTGGCAGTCAATGTCACAAAACAATATGTGTATTAATTGTTTAATGAGAAACTAATTTGCTCTGTAAACCTTCATCTAAATTACAATAAAAAATATGTATTCAACCAAGTTTTATTTAGAAGGATAAAAAATGTTTAGAACACTTTTAAGTGGAATGATAAAGACGAATCTAATCATGATTTATTACAACATACAAGGACAGAGGGAAATTTTTAAAAGATCATTATGTTTCTATGAAGAAAATACCCATTAGAAAAAATATAATAATGAGTAATAAGAGCATATGAGAAATTAATTTAAAAATTATATGTTTCTATGAACAAAGTGTCCATATGAGCATTTCAAACATTATCAGGGGTCTTGACTGGGATGCCAAAATCCTGTAAGAGCATCTTTTGCTAAAATACACATAGCAAGAAAACATCTTAAAAAGAAAAACTCCAGGCAAGAGTGTGCTGTAGAACTATAGGAATTGCTGTGACAAAGGGACCAGACATATGCTCTATATGTGTACATTGGAGCTCTGCAGTCTAGAATAGAATGTCAAGTGTCATCCTATTACCTTTCCTGTTTCAGAACCACAAGGACTCCACATTTCAAAGTGCATTTTCATTTTCAAAGCTCAGGGTCCCAAAGGATCCATTCTGAAGGCTTTTAAGGTTGCTATTGACTCTATTGGGACAACCTGGACAAGTCATTCATCTTTAGTGACTCAGGGTGAACAAAGAAATTCCAGGGTAATGCCATTAAAACATTTTATCTGAGAAGCAGACAGGACAGACACAGACTGTGTAAATCTCCTTTAAAATGAGAATTTATGGACTAGTTCACTTCAATCATTGTCAAGTAGGCAAGAATTCATAATATCTTGAGTTTGTCCCATTTATTATACACTGCCTATTGCATATTAAAGTTTATTAAATTCTTTATGTACAATGTACAATTCTGTCTAGTATGTGTATTTGGTTGCTTTACACAATGTGTTGAGGAAAGCAATGTTGAAAGTATTAAAGATCAAGGCCAAGGCAAAGCCTGAATTTTTTTAATGCATTTTCTTCTTAGTTTTATATAGTAATGTTTCCATGGAAACTGGTAAAAGAGCTAAATTACTTGTTGATTCTGTATATGCCTTCTCTTCTGTCCTTCTATTCCAATGCTGAAGTGAGAAACCTAGCAGGTATAATTTTGTATCCTCATCTCCCTTTAAGTGGAGAACATTTCCTTGTAGAGTCTAAAGTTGGCAGTGCAGAGGAGCTGTTTTATTATTATTTTAAAATGCATTTTATACTAGTATAATATTTTTTTCAGTGACTCAAGTCTAGGATTTCATTATCATCACACAATTGTCAAATTTGAAGAATTGCAGAGTGGAGCTGAGGGCATAATATGCCTCAAAATATGCCAGCATCTGAGATAATACAGTTGCAGTGTGCCTAGGTGCCCAGAGTGGGTAGATCTGGGACAACAGCCAGTAATGACTCCCACTGCCTGATTTTAAGCACAATACTAAAGAAAATACGATCAATTTCTCAGGCTGGATGGCTGTCATTAGCAAACACGTGAAAATCAGTATTCTTAATTATTTGCAGTGGCAAGCTACTGAAAAGAAGCCGTGGAATATCAGGGAGGGCAATTGATACGGAACAAAAGTATACCCAGTCTTTAAGGAAAAACATAAAATGATACACTAGAGCTGATTCAGCGGCATAAGGGTTATTACGAGCAGTCTTACTGAAAGTACCAGAAATGAACAATTCTATGGCATAAGATCTGAGAGTCTATA
>NW_004444164.1:2706092-2727298 GCF_000243295.1 Trichechus manatus latirostris | reverse complement strand
AACCAATGTCATAAAACAACATGTGTACTACTGTTTCATGAGAAACTATTTGTTCTGTAAGCCTTCACCTGAAGTACAATAAAATATTAAAAAAATAAAAACAGTAAAAAAAAAGACAGGAAAGAAAGAAAAGATCAAAACTGATGTTAGAAGAGACTCTGAAAATTGCTCTTAAACATAGAGTAGCTCAAGTGAATGGAAAAAATGATGGAGTAAAAAAGCTGAACAGAACATTTCAGAGTGTGGTTGGGGAAGACAAAGTAAAATCTTATAATGAAATTTGCAAAGACCTGGAGTTAGAAAAACAAAAGGGAAGAATTTGTTCGGCATGAAGTAAAAATTTAAGCCTCAAGTTACAATATTGAAGGATTCTATTGGCAAAATATTGAATGATTCATGTATACGTATATCTAAAAATCATGGAGCTTATATGTGAGAAGATAAGAATGAATTTGGGAATGGAGCATAAAGTGGGAAAAATAAGATAAACAGTATAAGTGCGTGTAAAATATTTTGCCAGTATTTGATGAGTATTTGCCATTATGTGATGAGATACTCAGTTTTGACCTTACAAATAAATTTATTAATGGAGTTTTGAATATTAAAGGAAAAATAAAGATTTACCAAACACAAAAGAATACAAAAGAACTGAATAGAAAAAAATGCTTGCATAAATTGAAGATGGGAGAGGGGAACTACATTTAATCTTCAACAGAAAATAATAAAATGATACGTGCGGCTCAAGGAAATCGTCTATCTTTTGAGGAGACTCCAGAGAATTGAGGGTCTTAGAAAAAAGATCTCAGAAGTTTTTTGTACTTGCCATTTTTCCTTCTCTCTTATGAATGTCTGTTTTTAAAAGTATGTTCAAATGACCGTCTACTTTCCTTCAAGCAGTGTGTCATTTCTGTCATACTTCTTTGAGGTAGAGGACTTGGACATCTTTGCTTCAAGCAGAACTTCTGTATAGGTATGAGAAGCCTGTTCACTACACAAGTGGGTCTGGCCAAGGAGACTGTACTGAGCAGAAATCCAGCAAAGCTCAGCTTTCCACACCCTATGTTTTTGGGGGACTGCCTTCACCCTGAAGTCAAGGCTTCTTCTAGGGTACAAAAAAGTGCTGAGAGCTTGCCAAGCTGCCTACCTGCAGAACTGCATCCATCAAAAATGGACAATTTTATTTTTTTCCATTTGGAACAAAAGTGGCAGATGGGTTATAGATGGGCCTGAAGGGGTAGGTAACCTGAAACCCTCCCCCCCAAAAAAAAAGTTTATTAATGGATCTGTGCAACTGTAACTCAGCAACTTATTGATTTATGTTATAATTAGGAGTTAAAGAGAAAAATGCATTTCCTGAAATGAAAGCTCAAGTTAAATTGTTTGACCCAAGGAAAGGTTTTTGGCCCTATATGTAGAGAGGGAGAAAGCCCCTGTGTGGTGCAAATGATTAATGTGTCTGCTGCTAAAGGAAAAATTGGCAGTTCGAGCCCATCCAGAGGTACCACAGAAGAAAGCCCTTGTGATCTACTTCCAAAATATAAGCCATTGGAAACCCTAGGGAACACTTTTCTAGTCTGACACACGTAGGTTCAGATTGACTCATCAGCAACTGGTAATGGTAATGGCAAGCGAGAAGAGGAAGAAAGGCAAAGGCATAAAACCCTCAAGTTCCTGGAGTTTCCTCAAAAGGCAGTATGGACTTCATTTGATAATAATGTATCAATATTGCTTCATAAAATGTGACAAACATATAATAATGTAAGATGTTAATGATAAACTGGGTACACGGTATATGAAAATATAGCATTTCCCAACTGTTTGGTAATCTAAACCTACTCTAAAATAAAAGTTTATTTTTAAAAAATCTGTGCTACCATATATTCTGGAGATTTGTATATTACCATATAAATCATGTTCCTATCTTACTCTATTATTCATCTCTTAAAGAATTTCTCTGCTACGTTTTTCTTTGTATTTATCTTTAGGACTTTGAATGTGTTCAATTAATTGTTACTCTGAAATACCAATCTGTATGAGTTAATTAATTTTACAAATGCACTCACAATGAGTATTTTAAAATCACCACACACGAACTACCTATAGATTTTTAGTCACATAAGCTACACAACAAAAAGGTATTTCCATCATAATACGTATTATGTAATTTCAAAACTAAGACAAGGATTGAAATTTAACTGTTGTTCTGTTTGTTCTACTGTTCTACTTACTCATTCAATCCTTTTTAAACTGAGCAACATATTCCTAGAAAACTTAGAAACATATGCTTTGATTATATCCAATCTTATATTTGATCAAATCATTTTTCTTTACATTATTCCACTTTCTGAGGGTTACCATTTAGATGAAAGATAGACATCAAGAAATAGAATAAGAAAAGAAAATGAAAAAGTACGTGTCTTCTTTAAGATCAAATATAATCTAATGGTATAAAATCCTTGATAGTTCTCTTATATGCAGTTCATTACTTAATTCTAAAAGGTTGGTTATGATTAGAGAATCATAAATAATGGTGCAAATATATATACTCTTAAACATTTTCCTTTATCTTAAAAACACATATGCTTTTCATTCATCAGTTTTTATGTAGGTCTAAGACTTTTTTTTTTTCCTTTTGGTGAACTGATCCAATGAGATGAGTTCTTTTTTGTTTAGTTTTTTTTTTTTTAACTGTATCCATAAAACATCAGCTATGATTTCCACTTTCTTTTCTTTAAAGAGGAAGAGGAGCATTCAGAAACTTCTCAATTAGTTTGAGTTTAGTGTCCTCTTGAAATTCTATGATGATCCCTCTAATCTTTTACATTGTCTTGTCCATACCCAATTCGGCTGTATTCTTTTAGTAACCAGCTTTTATCTAGTCTTTCCAAAGCATTCAATTTAGGTTTCATAGAAAGCAGTATTTTTTATTTACATTCATTTTTATTTGTTGACAGAATATCTATTTAAACTGAACAATCAGTGGTATAGCTGGCAAACGCTGATTTTTGGACAGTCACAAGTACTTTTGATAAGCATGCAATTAACTGTTGAAACCATAAGTGACCTAGCAGTCAGAAGAGGAGTCTTAAATTGCAAGTGTTCGGCATGCAGTTGGCATGAGTCATTGTGGTTTACTGGGAGAATGGAGCCTAGTTAATCAAGCAAATTGGTTAAATGAGTTGATGAGTGTTCTACATTTTTATTTAACTATATATATATGCATGAACTAAGAACTAAGTACTCATACAAACACATAGGAAAGTAAAATAAAGTTTTAAAAGGTACCCTTTAAAGGAAAAACTGAAATATTCACATGTGACAGCAATTCAACCATATACTAGAAATGGAGGAACACAAGAAAAATATCTTAAAGAATAGAAAATAGTTACATATGTGATTTGCATTATATTTCTATTGACGAGTTCTCTGTAGTATGTTTAGGAAATGGTGAGAATTCAATCACAGGGACTGGAGCCATTTTTTATAAGAATTTGCTTGCCACATTTCCTTTCCCATATGGTTATTTTTCTTCTTCTTTTCTTCTTCCTCCTTAGAGCATCTAGTTTTTGTTTCATGAGTGTAATAACTTCTTTTATCTCTTGAGAATATTAATTGATGGTTAGTGTGCTGTGCTTTACTGTTCTTTCTGCACTCTCTTTTCCTCTAAGCTGCTTTTTTATTCTTTGTTTGGTTTGGCCTCTTTTTTAATATTAGAAATTTCTTCAAATATTATATATTTGGCTGACCATTCATACTGGAGTTGGAACACAAAAACTATAAAGAAACTCTGAGCTCTGGATACATTGATATTCTACAGTGAATACAATCTGGCTGGATGCCTTTTGAGGGGCACCCTCATGTCAGTTACTTTAAGTCTTTTATGTATGGCTAGGCAGAGTCTTCAGAGATAATTATTTTAATCTGTTGCCTGCAGGGTATAAATCTGGCTGCTAGTATACTTGGAGTTGGATGAAACTAGAAACTGGATGTTCTCAAAGTTTAGTACGTGGAATTTCACTCAGTTCACTTAGTATAAACATCCTGATTTCAACCACATCAGATGTGCCCCAATACAGGGGGACCTTATTTATCCTATTCCAAAAAAACCCAAACCAGACCCATTGCCGCCAATTCCAACTCATAGTGACCTTAAAAGGCAGAGTAAAACTGCCCCATACGGTTTCCAAGGAGTGCCTCTGTATTCGAACTACTGATCTTTTGGTTAGCAGCCGTAACTCTTAAGCACTATGCAACCAGGGTTTCCATTTATCCTATTAAGAGAATAAATTTTCAGTCTTCTGATGGGTAGCAGGAAGTGAATGTATCTGGTTGTTCAGAGTGGAAAACGACTCCGTAGTTTGTAAAATTGTGTTTCTATTGTTTATAATTTTCTTTGCCCTTGTGAATTTATGACTTTAAAAATATATTTACTTCTATTTTCCCAGGGTTGTAGGAGAGACTGGAGATTAATGCACATGTTCAACCCAAAATATTTAACTGGAATTCCCATACTTTTGAAATACTGCCCTAATTTCTTCAACTGCAGAAAGGGAATAATAATACTATCTATTAAAGAAATTGAATCTATGATTATTAAAAAAAAAAAAAAAACTTTACACAAAGAAAAATAAGGCTTAGGACGCCACATTGGTGAATTTTCACATATATAAGAAGATATAATACAATCTTCTATAAAATCTTTCAGAATCCAGAAGACAATGAAATACTTTCCTACTGATTTCATGAGATCAGTGTTATCTCAGTACAAGAACAGGACAAAGATATCAAAGAAACCATAAGACTAATATCCCTCATAACATAAATGCAAAAATACTTCCATAAATGTGTAAGAAGAGTAATATATCATATCAGTTGGGTATATCCCAGACAGGAAAGTTTAGTGTTCAAAAATCAGTGTAGGAGAAGGACTTTTGAAATGACAAGGTAAAGATATCTGAATCCCCATAAAACCAACTACTACAATAGCAGAACTTGTCAAAATCAACATTTGAAGAATGTTGAAAATTAACCAAAAAGTTACAACTATCCGAGGAAAAGTTATTCAAGGAAAGTGGTTCAATCTACGTAAAAACAGCAAACTTTGTGGCATTTTAATTTGTCTTATGCCTAGCTTCCCCCCTCACGTATCCTTAAAAAACATCAACCTCACAACTACAGTAGCTGTGAAAATCAGCCTAGCAGTCATTGGAGAGAACAGATGAGTTTGAAGCTCCCCAGAAAGCCCCAGTTCGAGATTATTGATATTCGATCTTTCTGACAGATCTTTGGTAAAGTCTCATTCACAGGGCTTGTCTCTGTTTGACCTGCTTCTGAGCTCACTCAGTGGGAAAAGCCTTTACATCCAGTTTGATTGTCAGAAACATTCTGTGCTGCCCGCAAGATGGCAGCGGCTGGAGCAGGCCGTCTGCGGCTGGCGGCGTGTGCCCTGCTGCCCCAGAGGCCACGCCTTCCCGCTGGGAAGCTGTCAGCCCTGGCTCGGCTCTATCACGAAAAGGTTGTTGATCATTATGAAAATCCTAGAAACGTGGGTCCCTCAACAAGATGTTTGAAAATGTCGGAACTGGATTGATGGGGGCTCCAACTTATGGCGATGTAATGAAATTACAGATCCAAGTGGATGAAATGGGGAAGACTGTGGATGTCAGGTTTAAAACATTTAGCTGTGGTTCTGCGATCACCTCCAGCTCATTAGCCACTGAGTGGGTGAAAGGGAAAATGGTTGAAGAAGCCTTGACCATCAAAAACACAGATATCGCCAAGGAACTCTGCCTGACTCCTGTGAAACTGCACTGCTCCACGCTGGCTGAAGATGCAATCAAGGCCGCCTTGGCTGATTACAAACTGAAACAAGAGCCCAAAAAAGGAGAAGCGGAGAAGAAATGATCCCTCAGCAGAGCCACCTGCCGATCTCACTGGCTGCTCCCCACCCACTGCGCCATCACCTGAGATGTGCAGAAGCCCCTCACACTGCAATAAACGAGCTTTGAGACTCGCACACTGTCTGTAACTCTGATGCAAGTGATTTGCATTCCTCTGTATATAGTAGGCAGAGTTACTGCATGCTATTGAAGCCTTAGTATCCATTTAAAGCATATTGTTATAAAATACCCTGTAATTCCCAAGGTAACCACTAAGAAAATGAATTAAAAACATACTGAAAAGAAAATCAAAAGGGAATCAAAATAGTGGTAGAAAAAAATAAAAACCGGTAAAAAAAAAAAAAGAAAAAAGAAGGCAATATTAGAGAAAATGTAGAACAAAAATATATACAAGATATATAGAAAATGAATAACACAATGACAGAAGTAAGTCTTCCATTATTAGTAATCATTTTAAGTGTAAATGGTTTACCACTTTAGTTAAAGACAGATATTGGCAGAATGGATTAAAAAAATAAAGTGATTCAAAATACATGTTGTTTATAACAGAATCACTTTAGATTGAAAGACAGATTGGAAATGAAAGGATGGGAAAAGATATTCCATGCAAATAGTAACAGAAAAAGAGTTGAATTGGCTGTACTAATATTGGACAAATTATATTTTAAGTGAAAAATTGATATAAAAGAAAAAGAACATTAAATATTGGTTAAAAAAAAAAAAATTGACCCATCAAGAAGTTATGATCATTGTAAACATAAATGTACCTAACAATAGAGCCCCAAAATATATCAAGCAAAACTGACAGTTCAGATTTAAAAAGAGAAATAAACAATTCTATGATAATAGTTGGAGATTTCAATACCCTACTACCAATATTGAGTAGAAGTAGAAAGAAAATCAGTATAGAAATAGAGAACTTAATGAACACTATAAATCAATTAGTCCTAACAAGCATACATAAAACACCCACTCAAGAACAGTAGAATATACATTTTTCTCAAGTGCATATAGAACATTCTACAAGATAGACCATATGTTAGGCTACAAAACAAATCCCAATGCATTTACTAAGACTGAAATCATGCAAAGCATCGTCTCCAGCAACTGCGGAATGAAACTGGAAATCAATAACAGAAGGAAAATTAGAAAATTCACAAATTTGTGGAAATTACAGAACAACACAGACTTAAGCAACCAATAGGTCAAAGGGAATAATAAAAAATAGTGTGGAGATAAACAAAACAAAGAATAGAAAAACTACACATAGAGTCAATGAAATCAAAAGTTGATCTTTGAAAAGATGGACAAAATTGACAAATCTTTACCTATGCTGGAAAAAAAAAAAGTCATAAATAATTAGAACCAGAAATAAAAGTGAGGACATTACGACCAACCTTTCAGAAATAAAAAGGATAATGACAGACTACAATAAACAATTATATGCCAATATATTTGATAATGCAGATGAAATGAACAAATACCTAGAAATGTACAAACTACAAAATTGACTCAGGACTGCTTTAACAGGGATCACAGTAGAGGATTACGGACAGAGAAGTAGAAAAATGTAAAACAAAATTTAAATTCACAAACAAAGACCTGACTTACTGGTCTGACAGAGACTGGAGTCTATGGCCTGCAGATATCCTGCTAACTTAGAACTGAAGACACTCTCGAAGTCTACCTTTCACCCAAAGATTAGACAAGCCTATAAAACAAACAAAAACACATGTGAGGATTGTCCGTCTTAGTTCAATCAAGTATATGAGACCAAATGGACAACACTTGCCACAAAGAAAAGACAACAAGGCAGGAAGGGACAGGAAAACTGGACAAATGGACATGGGGAGCTCAGGGTGAAAGGGGGGCAACGCGGACACATTGCAGGGACTGCAACCAATGTCACAAAACAATTTGTCCATAAATTTTTGAATGAGAAACTAATAAAATTAATAAAATTTTTTAAACCTGACTCAAGAACAGAAAATCTCAAAAGAACTATAACAAGTAAAAATCTTGAATTAGTAATCACAGAGCTCAACCTGCCCACCAAGCCCCAGTCACACACAAAACATAATAATAAATAAATAAAATGGGATTAGGTGGCTTCTCTGATAAATTTTACTAAACTTTTAATGATGAATTAAAACCAATATTTCTCAAACTTTTTCCAAAAAGAAAAGAGGATGAAACTTCCTAGTTCATTCTGAGAGGTCAACCTGATCTCAAGCCCAGATACAGGCATTACAAGAAAAGCAAATTAGAGACCAGTATCCCTTATGAATATAGATGAAAGATTCCTTGACAAAATAATAGCAAGCCAAATCCAGCAGCATATTAAGGGGATTATACTCCATGACTAAGTGGGATTATCTCAGGAATGCAATTTTGTTTCAATATACAAACATTAATCAATGTCCCATATCTCATAAATAGAATGAAGGGAAACAAAAAGCAAACAAAAAAACACATTATCGTCTCAATTGATGTAGGAAAAAAAAGCATTTGAAAATATCCAACACTACTTCATAATTAAAATATTCAACAAACCAGGAATAGAAAGGAAACTCCTCAACATGATAAAGATCATTTATGAAAACCCCACAGCTAACAGTCTACTCAATGGTAAAAGATACAAGATTATATAATCTTAAAATCAGGAGCAAGACAATAATGCCTGCTTTCACCACTTCTATTTAACATTGTATTAGAATTTCTACTCTAAACAATTAGCCAAGTAAAATAAATAAAAGCCATCCAGTTGGAAAGGAGGAAGTAAAATTATATGAAAATGAAATGATATGATCTCATATATAGAAAATCCTAAAGAATCCTCAAGCGCACACATAAAATCAATTAGAGCTAATATGCAAATATAGTAGAAGTATAAGAGAAAATATGAACAAAGAACAATCAGTTGTATTGCTATAGAATAGCAATGAACAAACAGAAAATAAAATTAAGGGAACAATTCTATTTGTAATAGCATCAAAAAGAATAATTAGAATAAATTTAACCAAGGAGGTGCAATACTTTTACACTAAAAACTACAAAACCTTGCTGAAAGACATTAAAGAAGATTTAAACAAATGGACATTATGCTTGGTAAGGTAGAGGGTCAGCAAAAAAGAAGAAGATCCTTAATGAGATGGATTGGCACAGTGGCTGCAACAATGGACTCAAGCATAACAAAGATTGTGAGAATGGCACAGGACCAGATGGTGTTTCGTCCCGTTCTGCATAGGGTCTTTATGCCTCTGAACCGAAGACACCTAACAACAACAGTAACAAAAAAATGGAAAAACATTCCATGTTCATTGATTAAAGGACTAACTGTTAAGATGGTAATACTACCGAACATGATTTACAGATCAACACAGTTCCTATCAAAATCCCAATGATGTATTTTGAAGAAATGGAAAAGCTGATAGTAAAATTTATATGGAACGGCAAGGGACCCTGGATATCTAAAACAATCTTGAAAAGAAAATGATGATTGGAGGACTCCTTCTGATTTCAAAACAAACTACAAAACTACAGTAATCAAAACAGTATGTTACTAGCATAAAGATAGACATATAAATCAGTGGAATAGAATTGAGCGTACATAAACAAACCCATACATCTATGGCCCATTAATTGTGACAAGGCTGTCAATTCCATTCAAGAATAGAAGAAAGAATAGTGTCTTCAACAAATGGTGGTTGGACAACTGTATATCTACATGCAAAATAATAAATGTGGGCCCCTACTTCACATTATATACAAAAATTAACTCAAAATGAATCAAAAACCTAAATGTAAGGGCTAAAACTATACAACTCTTAGGAAAAAAAATATCTAGGTGAATCTTCATGACCGTATTATTTTCCGAAGGCTGTTGTAACAAGATAATACAAATTGAGTGACTTGTAAGGACAGAAATTTATTGTCTTACAGTTCTGGAGTCTAGAAGTCCAAATTAACATGTTGGCAAGGTCATGCTAACTCTAAGATCTCTAAGGGAAGATTCTTTCTTGTCTCTCCCTGCTTCTAGTAGCCCCAGGTGTTCCTTGGCTTGTAGATGCATCGTCACATTGCTGTCCTTCCTCTGTCTGTCTCTCTGTCTTTTATCCTCTTTTATATGGATACCACATAGATTGGATTAGGCCTGCTGTCATGAATTGAATGGTGTCCCCTGAAATATGCATCAAATTGGCTAGGCCATGATTCCCAGTATTGTGTGATGGTCCTCTATTGTCTGATCTGATGTAATTATCTTCCATGTTGTGATATGTTGTAAACCCTAACTTCTGCCTGTGGTTAATGAGGCAGGTTAGGTTATGTTAAAGAGGATTAGGTTATGTTTGTTATGTTAATGAGGCAGGATTAGGATGGGATGCTTCACCCTTACTTAAGTCACCACCCTTACTCAGGTCACAGCCCTGATTCAATGTAAGGGGACTTTCCATGGGGTGTGGTCTGCATCACTTTTTGTCTTACAAGAGATAGAAGAAGAGAGAAGCGAGCAGAGAGAGAGGGACCTAACTACCACCAAGAAAGAAGAGCTGGGAACAAAGCACATCCTTTGGATCTGGGGTCCCTCTGCGAAGAACTTCCTAGACCCAGGAAGGCTGAGGAAAGACACATGGAGATCTCTAAGGGACACCTGGCCCACAAGTGTTGAAAGGAGACAACTACCTTCTCCCAGAGCCCACAGAGAGCGAAAGCCTTTCCTAGAGCTGGCTCCCTGAATTTGAACTTCTAGCCTCCTTAACTGTGAGAGAATAAACTTATGTTTTTAAAGCCATCCACTTGTGGTATTTCTGTTATAGCAGCACTAGATAACTAAGTTAGCCCACCCTATTTCAGTCTGAGCTCATGTTAACTGATAACATCTTCTAAGATCCCATTTTAAAACAAGTTATATTCCCCGGTACCAAGGGTTAGAACTTCAATATATATTTTAACCCACTGCTGTCAAGTTGACTCCAACTCATAGCGACCCCATAGGGTTTCTGAGGCTGTAAAGCTCTACGGAAGCAGACTGCCATATCTTTCTCCTGAAGAGCTGCTGGTGGTTTCTAACCATCTACCTTTCAGTTAGCGGTCAATTCAATCCATAACAATGACCTTGAATTTGGCAGTGGATTCTTTGATACGATACCAATGTTGTTGTTGTTAGATGCCATTGAGTCAGTTCCAAGTCATAGCGACCCCATCTCATTGATACCAATAATACAGGCAAAATAAAAAATAAATTTGACTTCATCAAAATTAAAAACTTTTATGTGTCAAAGGAAATGTCAAGATAGTGAAAATCAAATAAGAGTCTAGTATCCTGAATATATAAAGAACTCATAATTCAACAACATAAAAAACAACCTACTTAAAACATGGGCAAAGGACTTGAATAGACATTTCTCCAAAAAAGATACACACATAGCCTATAAAGATACTCAATAACATTAGTCATTTGTTGCTGTTAGGTTGTTGTCACATCAGTTCTGACTCATAGTGACCCCATGTTCAACAGAACGAAACACTTCCTATTCCCGTGCCACTTTCACAATCGTTGCTTTATTTGAGCCCATTATGGCAGCCACTGTCTCAATTCATCTTGTTGAGGGTCTTCCTCTTTTTAACTGACCCTCTACTGTACCAAGCATGCTGTCCTTCCCCAGGGACTGGTCCCTTCTGATTACATATCCAAGTAGGTGAAAAGAGGTCTCATCACTCTCACTTCTAAGGAGCATTCTGACTACACTTCTTCCAAAACATACTTGTTCATTCTGTAGTTATTAAACTCATTGCCACTAAGTTTATTATGATTATAGCTACCCTATAGGACAGAGTAGAACTGCACCATGGAGTTTCCAAGGTTGTAAATCTTTACAGAAGCAGACTTCTACATCTTTCTCCCATGGAGTGGCTGTGGGTTCAAACCGCTGACCTTTCGGTTGGCAGCTGAGCGCTTTAACCACTGAGAAAACAGGCCTCCTTCCCATTAGTCACTAGGGGAATGCAAATCAAAATCCTGGTGAGATACTACTTCACACCCACTAGGATGGCTACAAAAAAAATGGAAAATAACAAGTGTTGGCAAGGATGTGGAAAAATTAGAATCCTCATCTATTGCTGGTAGAATGATGAGAATATAAAATGATGCAGCTGATGTAGAAAACAGTTTGGCAGTTCTTAAAAAGTTAAACGTAAAATTAATCTATGACCTAGCAATTCTACTCTTTGACACATACACACAAAAAATTGAAAACAGGTATTCAAACAAAAATTTGTACACTAATGTTCATAGAAGTTCTGTTCACAATAGCCAAAAGGTAGAAACAATCCAAATGTCCATTAACTGATAAATTCATAAACAAAATGTGATATATCTATAAAATGATAGGTTATGTGGCCACAAAAAGGATGCTACAACATGGATGAACCTTGGAAATATTTTAAGTGAAAAAAGGCTGAAACAGAAGGCCACATATTATATGCTTACATTTATATAAAATACCTAGAATAGGTAAATCCATAGAGACAGAAAGCATATTAGTGATTGCCAGTGTCTATGGCAAGAATGGAATTAAAGTGACTGCTAATCAGCATAAGGCTTACTTTTGGAGAGCTGAAAATGATTTGAAACTAGATAGATATGATGATTGCACAACATATTGAATGTACTAAATGCCGCTGAATTTTACACTTCGAAAGGGTTAATTTTGCCTAAAAGGTTTCCAAAAATCTGTAGTTTTATATATATGTATAGTCATGGACAATTATATTAGTTAAGTTGTGGTCTATACCAGGAGTAAGCAAACTATGCCCATAGACCTAGTCACTTCTTTTTGCAAATAAAGTTTTATTGGTGTCATGGATTGAATTGTGTCCCTCCAAAATATGCTTATCATATTTTCCCAGTATTATGTGATTGTCTACCATTTGTCATCTGATGTGATTTTCCTATATGTTGTAAATCCTACCTCTATGAAGTTAATGAGGTGAGATGGGCGACAGTTACGTTAATGGGGCAGGACTCAATCCACAAGATCGGATTGTGTCTTGAGGCAATCTCTTTTGAGATATAAAAGAAAGAAGCAAGCAGAGAGACAAGAGGACCTCATACCACCAAGAAAGCAGTGCCGGGAGCAGAGCGTGTCCTTTGGACCTGGGGTTCCTGTTCAGAGAAGGTCCTAGTCCAGGGGAAGATATTGATGATAAGGACCTTCCTCCAGAGCCGAAAGAGAAAGCCTTCCCCTGGAGCTGACGCCTTGAATTTGGACTTCTAGCCTACTAGACTGTGAGAGAATAAACATCGATTTGTTAAAGCCATCCACTTGTGGTATTTCTGTTACAGCAGCACTAGATAACCAGGACAATTGGAAAACATCCATGCCCATCTGTTTGTGCATTGCTTATGCTTCCTTTTACATTACTAGGTCACAGAGTTGGGGCAGAGTTCAGTTTTGCAAAAAAGACCATATGGCCTGCAAAGCTAATAATATTACCGTCTGACCCTTTAGAGAAAAAGTTTGCCAATCCCTGGGCTAGACAGCTGCAATGACAAAACTCCACAGTATAGTGGATCAAACAAGATAAATGTATGTATATTTAGTTTTCTCATTGTACAGTACAGAGATAGATATGAAGTGTAGAACAAAAACAGTTTTGTTGCAGCCATCAAAATTTTTTTACCTTGATATTTTGCCGTCCTCTAGTGTAGACTGAATTGAAGCTGCCTGGCTAGGACACATACATGTTTTAGCCTATGGGTAGGTGGAAAGACAGGAAGTAAAGGGTAATCATGTAAGTAATATGTTGCACATATTACTTCCACTCATATTTCACTGGCAAGAACTTAGTCATATGGCTGTACCTTGCTGCAAAAAAGGCTAGTGAGTGTATTGTTGGCTGCCTGAGTCCACTCCCGACTCATGGCAACCGCATGTGTTACAAAATAGAACTGCTTTGTAGGGTTTTCTTGGCTATTGTCTTTACAGAAGCAGACTGCCAAATCTTTCTCTCCCTGGAGCAGCTGGTGTGCTCTAACCAACGATCTTTTAGTTAGCAGCTGAGTGCTTAACCACTGTACCACCAGGCTATGCAAAATCTTTCAGAGCAGTGTTTTAATAGTTAATAGAAAAAATGGACAAGTAGATATGAAATAAAGTTACCTGCCAGCCCTAAAAACATATTCAACACTTTAGGATGGTTGCTAAACAGGGAGTGTAATAGTGTAGCTCTCTACACTCCAACAACATTGGGTTGAAAAGGAAAAATAAAATAAACATGAATGAGGCCTGGGAAAACTGGAAAACACTTGTTCCAATTGTTTACTAAAGACTGAGGAATGTGTTGACACCTGAGTTGCACCTGATTATGAGGAGGACCAGTAGCTAATCTCAATCTCTATAAGTGTCTGCCGTGCTGAGCTGAGGGTCAAGAAGCTATAGATATTCAAACTTCCTTCAGTGTTGCAAATAAAGTTTCTGTTTCAGGATATTTTCTCCCTCCGGAGCAGCTCTATGCCTCTTTGGAGGAAGTTTGAGAAAATTGGTAAGCTTGTACCTCCATGTGTGAGCATGCTGTGTTGTCTCCAATTTAAGTAATCATCTTCCTAAGCTTCCATTTCTTTGGCCATTAAAGAAACATTACTTCCTTAACTATATCCGTTTACTGCCAAGCATAGTACCCTCCTGTTGTGACAACCAAACAAATACTAAATTAAACGAAAAGCTCTTTCTTAGAAACAACTTAAAAAGTAGATCAGTCCTGTGAAAGCCCGATTAAGGATAAAAAAGGAAGCAAAATTATAGAGTCCTAGGATATTTTTTTGGTTTAGGATTTTCAAAGAGGTATAACTATACATGTGAAAGAGATAAAAAGAATTATAAAATAACATTATATGAGGAAAAAAGTAAGTTCCCGGATAATACAAAAACAAATGGACATAGAGACAGAACAGGTAATGTTACCACCAAGGCCATGGAGGCCATGGAGTCCCTCCAGACTCAACCGGTCCTTGTCTTTCTCTTTTGAGAGTACCCAGAGGAGACAATTTTGGGGTTCAGCTCTAACAGGTTTTAAAATTTACTTGTGACAAGTAAAATGAGTCAGTGGGGGCTTATGTCTCTCCAAAAGACTGACTTGAAGGGGAAAGCAACGCTAGGGTTTATATGGGTTCAGTGGAGATAATACAGCAATGAATATTCAGTGGGTTTCTTCGAAGGGGCAGGTACTTCTCGGAATGGTGGTGCATACTAATTAGGTTGCGCACGCATCTGGAATCCAAGATGGAACCCGCGGGTATTCAAGATCGAGTGCCCTCGGCAGCCCTTGGCATCACTTAGAATGGGATATGGCAGAGGTGCACTGATCTTCTGCACCACTTCGCCCCCTTCGGTGGGCCAAAACAGTGCTCACACTTTGTTCTGCGCAAGCACAGCCTGTAAGAAGGGGGAAGGGACTAGAAAACCACTAAGCAGGAAGTAGTAATTCACAGGTTGTTCTAACTTTATTTTATGTTGACAGGATGTGGTTCCTGTTTACCCAGCTTCTAGGTGATAGTCATTTAACAGTTTTGCCAGTACAGCTAACCCTATCTGTCTCAGTAACTCAGAGACAAGCAAAACCAAAAGGCCATTAACATATGGCGCTTGCCCAGATTGGATTCAGGAAAATGCGAATTGCAGGGGCAAATAAGTATCTTTCAGATTAGGAAACAGTAAAAAATAAAAACCTAATACCATCCATCAATAGGAGGGCAAGATAAAATGGGCACTTTTATTAATTGCTAGTGGGAAAGCAACAATATTCATTAAATTTTAAAATACACATACTGTTTGACTCTGAATTCCACCTTTTGGAACTATTCTATAAAAACCAAAGTGCTAATATATCAAGCTATTTGAACAAGAATGCTTATTGTAGCAGTATTACCCAGAGAGACAAATACTGGACACAACCTGAATGTTAGTTCAGAAAAATTGGACTAAACTGTGGTTCAGACATACTAGGTGACATAGATGCAACTATTAAAAATAATGAATTAACTCTAAACCTATTTCCCAATAAGAGTATTAATAATTACGATTCAAATTAAAAAAAAAAATTAACTGTAGTGCATAATTAGGGCCCATTTTTGTTGAAGCAATAAGAAACCTGACCCTTAGTAAAATTTTATTTTCTTATACTTGTGTGAGCATGGAAAATGGCGTGAAAGATCACCCACCAAGATTTTACACAAATGCTTTCTCAAAGTTATGGGAATGTTTGTGTGGGAAGAGAGGTGGTGATTGCCATTTTATTTATCTTTACTTTCTTTTGCTATAATTAGCACCTACTTCTTTTGTAACTTAAAACACAAGAAAAAAAGCTTAATCATAATTGCAAGAAGATACATAGGAGCCTTGGTGGTGCAGAGGTTAAGAGCTCAGTCTGCTAACCAAAAGGTTGGCAGTGTGAATCCACTAGCCGCTCCTTGGAAACTCTATGAGGTGGTTATACTCTGTCCTATAGGGTTGCTATGAGCCAGAATCAGCTCGATGGCAATGGGTTTATATCCATTGATGAGTGGGGAGATGGTAGAGAGAGCAAGAAAAGGTTCATAGAGTTTTTTTTGTTAGAAATGCTCTTGGTGAAGTCACATAAACTCATTGATAAATTCAGTTCTCAGTTTATAATCTTCATCACACTTGACTTAAAGCACATTTGACACAGATGGTCACTCCTTCCTTTTTGAGAGACTTTTCTCACATAGCTTCAGATATCATAATTTCTTAATTTTTTATCCTCCCTCACTGGTTGCCCTTCTCAGTCTGCTTTTATAGTTCCTTTTCTTGTTCTCAGTATTCTATTATGGGAATATCCCAGATGTCAGTCCATGATTCTTTTCTATTTTTATCTCTACTTATTTGCTTATTGATCTCATCTAGTCTTGTAGATTTATATAATATCTTGTTTATTAACTTCTAAGTTCGTATCCTACCACCTATCTGACAGTTTGTTGAACTGTGGTGGCTTACTTGTTGCTCAGATGCTGGAGACTATGCCATTGGTATTTCAAATATAAGTAGTCACCAATAGCAGATAGACTGCAGCACAGCTTCCAGACTAGGACAGACTAGGAAAAAAGACCTTCTATCTATTTTGAAAAATTAGCCAATGAAAACTCTATGGATTACAACAGAATATTTTTCAGTAAGGTGCTAGAAGGTGAACCCCCTCCCACCAGGTTGGAAAGCATCAAAAATACTCACTGGCCACAGCAATGGACTTCAGCATACGAAAGATCATGAAGATGACACAAGACTGGGAAATAATTTGTTCTGTTTCACACGGGGTCACCGTAAGTTGGAACTGACTCAACGGCAAATAACAACAACACGTTTATATCGTTAACCCTGATCTTTCCCATGATCTCCAAACTCACATATCCCACTACCTACTTGACCTTTCCACTTGAATGTTTAAGGGAATCTCAATTTCAAAAGCAAGCTACAGCTTTCTGTCTTCCATTCTTCTTCCCCAAATCTTTCTCTGCAACCTCCTCCATCTCAGCAAATTGCTACTTCATCTTTCCAGTTTCTCAGACTGATGACCTGAGCATCATCCTTGATCTGTCGGGATCTACCATGAAATCCTATTGGCATTATCATTGAAATGAAATCGTATTGGCATTATCATTGAAATGTATCCAGAATATGACCAGATCTCACACTTTCTACTCCTGTTACCTTGGTGGAAACAATATTATCTAATACCTGAAAATCAGTAATAGTTTTATTCATTTTCGTAGGTCTATTCTTGCCCAATGCTACAATCTATTCTTAACAGAGAGCCAAAGTAATTCTTTACAAATATTAAGGAAGCTCACATCCCTCCTCTGTTAACAACTCTAATGGCTCACCATATCTTCACAGTAGAAGCCAAAGTCTTTAAAATGATCTCTAAGATTTTAGGTAACCTGAGCTCCCATTACTTCTCTGACTTCTCTTTCCCTCGCTCTCTATAACCCACCCACACTGGTCTCCAAGCGCTTTCTAAAACACACTCGGCAAACTTTATCTTCAGGACTGGCTCTAGCTCTCCTCTGTGCCTGAAATGCTCTTGCCTCAAATATCTGCTTGCCAACTTCCACACCCACTTCAAATCTTTGCTCAAACATTACCGTCTCAAAGAGGCTTCCCTTGCCACCCAAATTAATACTGCAGTCTGTTCTAGCCACTCCACCCTCAGAACTTGCAAATCTACTTGTTCTTCTCTACTTTTACTTTTGCCCATAGAATGTCTCATCTTCTAGCATATTTTATAATTCACTTACTTAGTACACTTATTTTTTATTGTTTATATCCCATCAGCTAGAATATAAGCTCCCCCAGGGCAGACATCTTTCTTTTGTTCTTTGACATATTCCAAGCAACTGGAACAGTGCCTAGTACATAATAGAAAGTCAGTAGACATTTGATGGATGAATGGGTGGATGGAGGGATGAATAGGTGGTTAGCTTGATGGATGAAAGAAATAATGAAAGAATAAAAAAATTAAGAGGGCAGGAAGAATAAGAGGAGGGATTCAGTTACAAATAAAAGTGCTGAGTACTCAAAAATGTGATTAGATTCATACCTGTCATGGATTGAAATGTGTCCCCCACAAAAAAGTGTGTAACAGTTTGGCTGGGCCATGATTTCCAGAATTGTGTGGTTGTCCTCCATTTTGTGATTGTAATTTTATGTTAAAGAGGATTAAAGCAGAATTGTAACACCACCCTTACTCAGGTCACATCCGTGATCCAACGTAAAGGGAGTTTCCCTGGGGTGTGGCCTGCAGCACATTTTATCTCTTGTAAGAGGTGAAAGGGAAGCAAGCAGAGAGTTGGGGACCTAATACCATAAAGAAGGCAGTGCCAAGAGCAGAGCATGTCCTTTGGACCAGGGTCCCTGCGCAGAGAAACTCCTCGTCCAGGGGAACCCAGAAGAGAGGAAGGCCGACAGAGAGAAAAAGCCCCCCACTGGAGCTGATGCCCTGAATTTGGACTTTTAGCCTACTTTAACTGTGAGGAAATAAACTTCTCTTCATTAAAACCATCAACTTGTGGTATTTCTGTTGTAGCAGCACTGGATGACTAAGACAATACCTTTTATTAAATATGAGCTTTATGAAAAGATTATATGAGTTTAGAGAAAAAATCTAAACCTCTATTCTTATTTCATACGGGGACTCACAAAGGAAAAAAAAAAGTGTGTCTCACTAAAGGAATTGAATATTGTTTGCTGCCAAGGCCAGAAAAATTGCATCTACAAAATTTTGCTTGGATTCAAAAATGTAAATTTACTGCATATTTATACTGCACATAGTAAACTGCTAGATAACACTCCTCTCTAGTTCTTTGAAAAAGCACACAATTGTAAGAGATGGGCTGGAGTAACGCACATCAATAAAGTCAAAACACTATTTGTTTAATTTAAAGTGCATGAGTGTATATCTTTCCATGTTTTTGGTATGGAAAAGCAAAAGCAAATGCCATTTATTGAACTTGTTTTTAAATAGAACTTTCGTCGTTTTTAATTATCTCTGTATTGGAAATTTTAGTTGCTATTTAGATAAAGAGCAACCTTTTATTTCTCATACGCGTAGGATCATCTAATGATAGCTGGCAGGTTTTTGTTCTAGTGTTTAATGAACTTAAGTGAATATGATGCAATGATTTGGTTTATATTTGATAAAATCTTTCATTCTTGATTCATATGCCCTACTTAAAAAAAAAGTCAACCATGATCACAGGTACACTGTAAATCTGTAAAACATATATTAAATATACCAATTCCATCTGTCAAACTTCAAATCAAAATGTAATATATTTTATTTAACTGCATAATTATCTCTCTACATATTCTAACACCTATTTTACTGATAAACCAGAATAAAGGGGAAGGAGCAGGTATCATGTAGAAAATTATTTCCAGATGATGCAGCTGATGATACATTTGGGACACTCAGGGAACTCTGACACATGCAACCTGGGGAATAATTTTCCCTTTTGCAGAGGAGTTATTAGCAGCACTCAATATCATTTTAAATAGTCCAATATCAAGGAATGAGAGCCCTGGTGGTGCAGTGGTTAAAAGCTCGGCTGCTAATCAAAAGGTCGGCAGTTCGAATCCGCCAGCCACTCCTCGGAAACCCTATGGGGCGGTTCTACCCTATCTTACAGGGTTGCTCTGAGTCAGAATCTACTTGACAGCAACAAATTTGAGTTTTGGTTCGGTATCAAGAAATGAGCTCATTCACCTCTTTAAAGGTTTCATTGCAGTACATTGTCAGTAGAATCTTTGTGTTTTTATTTAGAATGTGTGCTTTCCACTATGGGTGAGTGATTCTGAACATCTACACCGTAAAGTTACTCACAAATGAAAATTACTCAGCCCTTCTACCCTAATGTACTTGTTCAAGTAGTCAGTCAGTGAGTCCAAATAAACTATTCAGTATCTGCATTTCAACAACTCATTTGCTCCTCTTATTTACTGTATGATCACATTGACTTCTCATAAGTCTTTTGAAATAGGCATTATTATCTCTGTTTTAATTAAGAAGTTATAAGCTATACTGTTATATGAAATTTTGGGCACGTAGGGCAGTCTGAACATATATTCCTCCAAAATCAATGGCCTGTCATATTTACCCTTGTCTGACACTTTGCTATATTTCTGACAGAGACAATTCTGATACCGGGAGCTCAATGAAGAAATACCATGTGGCTGAAGAAAAGTGAGCAAAGAGGAGAGTGGGTTAAGGGAAATGAGTGAAAATAATGGCATATAAGGCTTTGCAAAACATAATTAGTGTTTATTTCCCTCTAAGCACAAGGAGAAGCTAAACAATAAAATTAATTCATGTTTTACTTATTAAACAAGTTCTCAGAAATTTCTGGAAAATATGGGGAAAATTCTGAGCAGGAACCTTGAGTTAAATACATGGACTTTAGATTCTTTCTTCATACTAAAAAACATAAATTCATTCTTAATGGCCACTTTATTTGAAAAGTTTCATTATGACAAGTAATGATACATTATTAGTAAGGATTATACACTTACGTTTAATTATTTCTACAAATATATTCTATTTTAGGCTTTAACATGCGTCTTGGATTATAAATCTGTTTTTTAACTCAAAAGGTTTAGTAGCATTATGCTTTCATAATATTTAATTCGAATCCAGCAGGTGCTCCTTGGAAACTCTATGGGGCTGTTCTGCTCTGTCCTATAGGGTCGCTATGATTCAGAATCGACTTCATGGCAACGTTTTTTTTTTTTATTTTTT
>NW_004444164.1:2704246-2705992 GCF_000243295.1 Trichechus manatus latirostris | reverse complement strand
AAAAAAAAAAAAATCCCAAACCAATTGCTGTTGAGTCGATTCCGACTCACAGTGACCCTATAGGACAGAGTAGAACTGTCCCATAGGGTTTCCAAGGAGCACCTCCTGGATTTGAACTGGAGACCTTTTGGTTAGAAGCAGAACCTGGAATTTCTATAAAATTGATACAGCCCATTGCTGTCGAGTCAATTCTGACTCATTGTGACCCTATGGGCAAAGTAGAACTGCCCCATAGGGTTTCCAAGGAGCGGCTGGTAGATTAGAACTGCCGACCTTTTGGTTAGAGCCATAGCTCTTAACTACTACGCAAAGCAGATAGCTTAAAGCATTGCTTGTGTACTCAATTTCTTCTTCAGTAAGATGTTTTGATTACGTGTTTTTGTTTGCTTATTTTTTGTATTTCTGAAAGTGTCATTATTTTGCCTTTACCTTTTGCCAATATTTTTTAACAGGAATAAAATTCACATGTGTCTTGGTCATCTAGTGCTGCTATAACAGAAACACCACAAGCGGATGGCTTTAACAAAGAGAAATTTATATTCTCACAGTCCAGTAGGCTACATGTCCAAATTCAGGCCATCAGCTACAGGGGAAGGCTTTCTCTCTCTGTTGGACTTCTCATCGATGTTGCCCTGGACTAGGAGCTTCTCCGTACAGGGACCCCAGGTCCAAAGGACTAGCTTTGCTCCTATGGTATGAGGTCCCCCTGTCTCTCTGCTCACTTCTCTCTTTTATAGCTCAAGAGATTGCCTCACGACACAATCCAATCTTGTAGACCAAGTCCAGCCTTACTAACACAACTGCCGCCCATCCTCCCTCATTAACATCATAGAGGCAGGACTTACAACATACAGGAAAATCACACAGTACTGGGAATCATGGCCCAGCCAAACTGATAGACACATTTTTGGGGGGACATAATTCAATCCATGACAACATGCCATCAAATTCACCCTTTTAAAGTGTAGTTTTCAGTGGCTTTTAGTATATTTACAAAGTACAACCATCTTCACTATCTAATTCCAGAACATGTTCATAACCACAAAATGAAATCCTATATCCATTATCCCTAATCCCCCCTTCCTTCTATCTCTGGTGGGTACTCTTCTATTATCCATCTTTATGGATTGGTATATTCTGGACATTTCATATAAAGTCCTACAATATGTGATCTGTTGTGTCTAATTTCTTTCACTTAACAATGTTTTTAAGGCTCATCTGTGTTATAACATGTATCAGTTAGTCATTCTTTTTTATGCCTGAATAATAGTCCATTGTATGGATATACCAAATTTTGTTTATCTGTTGTTCATCAGTTGGTGAACATTCGAGTTATTTCTACTTTTTAACTATTGTGAATAATGCTGCTATGAACGTTAATGCATACATTTTTGTGTGGATATATGTTTTCAGGTTTTTTTTTTTGTTTGTTTGTTTATATACCTAGAAATAGAATTGCTGGATCATATTGTAATTCCATGTTAACCTTTCTGAGAAAGTGCCAAACTGTTTGGGCAATGTATGAGGGTTCTAGTTTCTCCACATCCTCACCAACACTTGCTACTGTTTGACTTTTTTAATTTGGCTATCTTCATGGATGTGAAGTGGTATCTCAATGTGGTTAATTTACATTTCCCTAATAACTAATAATGTTGAACATCTTTTTACAGCCGTTTGTAAATTTTCTGTGGAGAAATATTTACTAAAATAATTTACGCATTTTTTATTTTTCTTTTTTTTTTTTTT
>NW_004444164.1:2688618-2696496 GCF_000243295.1 Trichechus manatus latirostris | reverse complement strand
CTTTATCTCTTCATTTGATGTTCTAGGGTTTCAGGATTGTTGATTCTCTGTTTGGCTTAGTTTTTCGGATCTTTGTTGTGGAGGGACGGCGTGGTGTTTCTGCCTAGAGCGCCATCTTGCCCGTAAATCTCTTTGTTGTGGAGGGACGGCGTGGTGTTTCTGCCTAGAGCGCCATCTTGCCAGAAGTCTCCTACGCATTTTTTAAAGTGCTTTATTTGTCTTTTTGTTGTTGTATTATGAGTTATTTATATATTCTGAACACTAGTATCTTATCAGATATTTGATTCATAAATACTTTCTCCCATTCTGTGAGTTGTATTTTTACTTCCTGATATGTCCTTTGAAGCACAACCTTTTAAAAAATTTTGATAATGTCGTATCTAAGAAACAATTGCATGATCCAATGTCATGAAGATTTATTCCTATATTTTCTTCAAAAAGTTTTATAGTTAGGTCTTTGATTCATTTTGAGTTCATTTTTGTATATGGTATTAGGGTTATGCTTCTGTATGCTCTGTATTATCTACAAACGTCATGATTCTCTTTTTAAATAATGTCATGGAAGGATCTTAATCTTAGGCCCACTGATAGAAGCATTGCATTGTGTTACCGCCAGCAAGCCTAACTCTGTTCATTTAGTTGAGATTCTCAGTCAAATTATGAATCTTCTCCAATTGACCTCAAATCTTTAGGGAAATGAAAAATAGTTCTTTCCTCACAAAATAATAGATGAGCCTGCTTTTACAAATTAATGAGTTAGACACTGCACCAGACTCAAAATCTGGAACTACTACTGTTTCAGAAGATTTTGAAGCTGGAAAAGACTTTGGGATTTTTCTCAATTTCATGACTTCAAAAAAAAAAAAAAAGATGCCTGTTAATTGTTGCATGGTCTAGGTAGTGTAGACACATATCTGAAATATAATCCCAGGCTTTTCTGTAGGATACTGCATTGACTTTCACTAACGAGGGTGTTTCACTTCTACACACTGAGTAGAACATATTTTATACATTTGTTCCTTGCAACGTTTATCTCAATGCTTTCCAACCATAACCCTTTTTTCACTGCTATCATCTAAGTTCCTGTTCTTGTTATCCCATATTAGGATAAGTGTACCAGCCTGCTCATTGATCTCTGCCTGTTCTATTATCTCTACAACATGCCATTATGCACACAGGAACAAATTTCGAATTTCTAAACCTGAACATTTATTATGTTAGTTCATTACTTAGAAACCTTCCATTCCCCCAGCAATTATAAGATTACCAAACTTCTTAGCCTGATATTTCATCCTCTCCGTAACCTCATCTTAACCTTGGTGAATCAATATTGGTTTCCTCATCCATTATTCCATTATGTAACTCTGTGTCCCTATTGCTCAGTGCCTCTCAACTAGGAGTGATTTTAGCCCCCATGGGACATTCGGCAACATCTGAAGACATCTAGGTTGTCATCAGGGTGATGGGTGTGTGTTACTGGCATCTATTAGATAGAGGACAGAAATGCTGCTAAAAATCCTACAATGCACAGGACAGCCCCTCACAACACAGAATTATCCAGCCCCTAATGTCAATAGCGTAAAGATTGAGAATCCCTGATAAGCTTAAGTCACAACATGCTTTCTTATCTGTTCTTTAAGGTTTATTGCAAATCTTTACAAGATCATCTTTGAAAACATCAGCCCACTGAGATCGTTCTATCTCCTGCATCCTATAACCATACCTTTCTGTTGGATGATCTCACGCTAATCACATACTATGTTGGTATGTGGAAGTCAAGCTTTTAAATGTGTCTTCCAAATATATTTTATATACTTTGTAAAGTCATATACAAAAGCCTTATTTTGATCACAGGTATTCTGAGGATTTCATTCTGTTAGACAATATAAGTATGAAATTCTAAAACACTTATGAAAATAAGATTAATTCACACACTCCTATTAACGACCTTAACGATGGAAATTGAATTCATTTCAAATGTTAATTAGAATGGATAATAAAAGTAAAAACAGCATTTCAATTAACATACTTGACAACTGGCTTAACTTCTATTTTTTGGTATAATGCATATTATTTCTATTTATTGATGATGAAGAAAGTTCTATATTTTGTGTGTGTGTATATTTGTGTGTGTCTATGTGTGTGTGTGAAATCTTAGATTTGAAAGTATAAGCTTTATGGGATGAGTATGCTCTGAGCATACAATTGTTTATACATAATTCTTAGTTTGTAGGTCAGAGGAATATTTTTCTCTCTTCATTTTTTAATGAATATAAAGTCTACTTTCACAGTATACCTGCTTTCTCTATTCCTGTTACAAACTTTACTCTTGCAGTGTTTAAAATTAGCTGCAGTACTGCCTGGCAATTTTACGCTAAAGAATTCTCTTCTCTCTTCTCCTTCTTTAAGTGTTTGCTACTGACAAGAAAAGGCTTAGAAAGAGGAAAATGTATAATGATGGTATTTTTCATTTGCATTTTAAAGGAATGGTGACTTTCTGTGCAAGTCCATTCAGTAAAAATTTACATGATGGAAAATGAGGAATAAACTACCACTTTTCTGCATCATGAAATCCATGTACTGTTTCATGCAGCTATAAAATAGATGGCTGCTTCCCATAATGCACATGATGCCAAGAAAATCTACTGAGTTCCCCATTGCTCCCAAGTGCTAAGTAGCCCACTTGAGCAAGCTTTGAGCAAAAGAGAATTATCTAATGAAGGGGTTTTGTTCTGTACAGATGTATGTGGCCTCTGTGCTCTAGCAGAATCCTATCATGGGAATAAAAATGTGTATCTCAGGACTCCTGATTCTTAAGAGACACACTGATTTTATTATAACCATTTCATCTCCCACTAGCTTAATTCAAAGAAAACTTGATTATTTCGAAGTCTGAACAGTCTGTCAATCTTTCTAAATTAGCTTAATGAGAAAAGTCTGTATCTCTGAAATAGGAAAATAACTGTCAAATTACACCATTTAAAAATAGATATATGCGAATCTTCTCCCAAATGATATAAACAGATGCATATAGGTAGAGTTGCTTTGTTTGTTAAAAGACATGGGGTTTAAAAGTTATGCACAGATCTTTTTGTTGCTCACTGGCATTTGAAAGCTTTCGGATGCTGGTTTCTTTACCTGATGTAGCTGGTGCTAGAGTGTCTTAGCATACACAGGTAAGCACCATTGTATGATGTTCTGGGCATATAGTTTACACTGTCATGGAAGTCCTGGCTAAACTGCAATGTAATCTCACCTGCAGGTGTTACTGATACTCTAGTCCATAAACTATCAACACCTTTAACATTTTGTTCTCATTGACTTCTCCCAATACCTCTCCCAAGCTCTATCACATTTGATGGGGTCAAGCCACCCTGGACTTCACAAAGCATAGGAAAAATGCAACCTTGAATTTTAAAGCTGACAACATATCAGTCCTTTCCTGATTAATCTTAATTTCTACAACCTCTCTCATTTTTTTCTACCAGTTTATATACATAAGTATTTTATCTATGAGAGGGTAAGTATTAAGTGTTAAACTTTTTAGGAAACTAAATATAACATCAGTATGAAGTGTTATTATTGAATTAATATACCACTGTAAGAGTAATATTGTTTTCCATTTTATGTGTGCGTGTGTGGGTGGATGAGTAGGTGTTTGAGTGTTAGCATTTATTTTCTGGATTTGTTTTAAAATTTTCATTGGTTTGATTCAAGCACTTTACAAATATTATCTGTGGTGGTTAGGATTGTGTGTCAACTTGTCTGGGCCATGATTCTCAGTGGTTTGACATTCGTATGATGTTGTGATCACTTCCATGTTGAGATTTGACATAATGTGATCACCCCTATCATATGATCTGCTGTGAGTAGCCAATCAGTTGAAAGGGAATTTCCTCGGGTGTGTTTCCTGCATTGAATATAAGCAGACATTCTGGCAAGGCTCATGGGCTTTTGCTCGCCCTGGATCCTGCAGCTGGCTCTTGTTTGTCTGACCTCTGGTTCTTGGGACTTGAGCTAGCAGCTTACCTGCCATCTTGCCTGCCGATCTTGGGATTCATTGATCTTTGCAGCCCGTGAGCAACAACCCTGCTCTCTGACCTGCCAGTCTTGGGTTCACCAGCCCCTGTGGCTACATGACTTAGGAGAAGCCTCCAGTCTGACCCACAGACTTGGGACATTCCAGTCTCAACAACCGCATGAACCATTTTCTTGATATAAATCTCTCTATATATTTATACGCTTTACTGTTTTTGCTTCTCTAGAGAACCCAGCTTAAAACATCACCTCATTTAAAGGTATTACCGTCTCCATTTATAGAGGATAAACTGAGGCAGAGAGATGTTTCTACTTAAGAGCACATAGCTAGTAAGTGGAGTCACCATTTGAATAGGCAATTTAGTTCCAGAGCTTGTGACAAACAAGATGATATTTTCAGAATGTATTGCATGTTAAAATGTTGCATTGTTTTTGAACAAAGCCATACTGCATATACACTTCAAAAAATTAATTCTATAATGGATCTTTTGTGGTAAATTATAGGTAACACAACATTTGCCGATTCAGCATCTTTCATATGTACAATTCTGTGTAAACCTGTTTGGGTACTATGGAAGTACCGGGAAATTCATGGGTTTCCCAGTAAAAGAAGCTGTTAAGATTCACACATTGGGCCTATGACTTATACAGACATGCTTTTCATTTTCTTAGTATTCAGTAAATAGGGCAATGAAGTACTTACTGTAAAAAACTACATTTTTTAAAATAATATTTTTGTAACCAGAATCTGGTCTCTTTTTCTCAAGCATACAAGCCACTTCTTCAACCTGGAACACCTTATACACTCTTCAATGTCAAGATTCAATCTCTCTAATCTTTAAATTTTTGTTTTGTATTCCCTTTCCTTTCATATATATTCTTGAATCAATATCACTAAGCCACAATTGAAATAAATACAAACTTTACCACTCATCTGTATATAAAATGAAAAGCTTCAAGACCCTGTTGTAAGTGGTCAAATGTTACATAACATGTCATATGATTTACCTTTGTCAATAGTCTCTAAGCTCCTTTAAACCAAAATCCTACACTTTTATTTCATGTAACCATTAATGTAGTACATATACTTGGCACTTTATATGCAGCAATTATGCAAGGATTAGGCTTAGAAGAAAAAGGAAGCATCCAGATGAGCTAAAAATTGAGGAAACTCTCTTCATGTCCCTATATACTCCCTATTTCCATTGTCTCATCCAGTTCCATTGCCGTTGAGTGGAGTCCGACTCATGGCCACCCTATCCAACTGCCAGTACACATACAAAAATCCATAATTTAAATATAATATTCTTACTTACCTGGCCATTTATCTAGCACCTTTTAAAATAGAACTTGAAACTCACATTATCAAAGTTGTCCCCAGTTAAACTCAGGTCAGTTCCAAAACGTCACACACATACAATCTTTTCCGCAGTGTGATCACCATAATATATTTAATTTAAGTTAATATCAATTGTAAGATCCATTCCAATTTTAGAGACACTAAAATGTGAAAAATAAAAACATGTCTTATAATTCAATATACTAGCTGTCTTTCTGTGCATTTGTAGAAAGCATGTTATGCATCTATTTATTGTATACACTGTATATGTATACATATATATCTCATTTGAATATATAACTATGTATTATCTGTCAGGTTATGTGTACTCTCAATTTACATTGTAAACAAATTTCAGAAAGCTTTTGTTCTTTTTATAAATGCCAGAAGTAAATCTACTGATAGTGTACAAGTAATCCAACATTATAAGAAACAAACATTAAAAAGTACAAATAACGGTCTATGTGAGGTCTAAAAATAAATTTTTCTCCTCCTGGAAACCTACCTGTAATAAGTAAAACAACTACAATTTTTAATAAAATTTTTTTAATATTTCCTGAAGAATTTGCTGAATTAGTTTTTAACATTGTCAGTTTGTGCTACAACTTTTAGAACCATTCATTTTATTCACTTGGGAACATTTACATTAGACCTTCCCCAAATTAAAAGGGCCTTAATTGACCATGGGCTCCAGGTAAATGAGTTTAAAATTAAAACTCTGGCAATTATAATAGTTGGAAATCTGTCATCTGCTAAAAAGAAAATGAATTGTAATCCAATAAGATTACCATGTTAGTTTATAGCTTTCATATATATTGTAGCCAATACACATATGTATTAATATATATATGTTAATAATTAACTAAAAATACTCCAATTGCAGAGACGTTTACCCAAAAAAGTTTTAACTGCGAAGTATGACAACTTTCACTTGTTTCTTTAAAGTAAAGACTGCGATTCCTTTAATCCTTCAACTCTGGTTCAATCTTTATGCATACTCTTTAGAGGTTTTTAGGCTGTAGGTTAAGTATAATAAGAAACAAATGAGGAAATTAACAGAACATTTTATGAAAACAGGATATGATCCAATCCATAGAAAGGATGCATGACAAATTTGGGAGCAAGTCTCAAGAACTGTAATCTGCCAAGATTGTGACCCCAGGTTAGAGGAACTCTGAACGCCAGCTCAGAAGCATCTAACTGGAAGTCCATAGGCTATAGATTCCCCATGGATGTTTTGTTATTGTATATTGCTTTAAACATTATTTAATGCATTGGGACATGAAACAAAATCAGGAGGTTTCACATTAAAATAAACTCTTCCAGAATCGCCCTTAAAATAGTCACATAGCCACACATGGCAAAAATCTGCTAACTTGGAGAAACAGCTATTCTAGACAGGCTCTTCTTCTCCAATTTGCCATGGAAAGCCCATCCCTTGCCCCACCACTCATTATATTACCTCCTGGCTCCTATATATAATCTGAATTTGTAATTCCTGTTCTTTCTATTGCATTTTACTAATGGCCTCTTAAATTTTATAAATTACATAGATATATTTAAATGTGAAATTTCAGCAGATATACTTGTATGACTTTCAACTTTTATTTTGCTCGAAAGTAGTTAATATGTATCAAACCCAGCCTATCTGATGACTGCATTAAGGGCAAAACAATATCTACATATGGAAATGCACCACTTTCTGATGTCAAATGTCCAATTAATACATATAATCTTATGAACTGTGCATATATCTGTCAATTCTAGTGAAAAAACAAGAAATATTTTTGAAAAAACACCACCACAACACAAATCATGTTCATCTAGTAGTCTGTATGTAGTTAGAACTTAACAAACTGGAAACAGGCAATTTTTTTTATTTATTTATTCAATCACAGATTCATTTATTTTATAATTCTATGCCAGACACAGTATAAAGTAATGAAATAAAGAAATGTAAAGCTGCTAAAAATTATCTTTTCTAGAAGGCTGAGAAAGTTAAATATTATAATGAAATGTACAAAGACCTGGAGTTAGGAAACCAAAAGGTAAGAATACACTCAGCATTTCTCAAACTGAAAGAACTGAAGAAAAAATTCAAGCCTCAAGTTGCAATATTAAAGGTTTCTAGGGACATGAAATGAGGGATATCATTGCTGATGTTAGATAGATCTTGGCTGAAAACAGAGAATGCCAGAAAGATATTTACTTGTGTTTTATTGACTATGCAAAGGCATTCTACTGTGTGGATCATAACAAATTGTAGATAACATTTCAAATAATGGGTATTCCAGACACCCAACTGTGCTCATATGGAATCTGTACATAGACCAAGAGGCAGTTGTTTGAACAGAACAAGGGGATCCTGCATGGTTGAAAATCAAGAAAAGTGTGCATCAGGGTTGTATCTTTTCACCATACTTATTCAGTCTGTATGCTGAGCAAATAATCTGAGAAGCTGGACTATATGAAGAAGAAAATGGCATCAGGATTGGAGGAAG
>NW_004444164.1:2679455-2687817 GCF_000243295.1 Trichechus manatus latirostris | reverse complement strand
CTTAACATAACAGAAGGCTGACATAAATTTTGTCATTTTCTTTTGGACATCCCTTCCCACCACCTCACGGCTGAATTTTTTTTTTTTTTTTTTTTTTAAATATAAAAGCATTAGTCGAGATTGTCATCCCAAACCTTAGGGGAATTCTCTTTATGGAGGTATTTTTCCCCTCAAACTGCATTTTTCAGTGTGGGTTTATTACTTAGCAACCAAACTGTAAAAAAAGATATGTTAGATCTTAGGTTGATAGGGTTCTTCGGCAGCTGCAAAATAAAATATTTTTTATGGTGAAAACCATAGAAATTTCCTCCACAACAACAAAAGATTTAAGAATTATTGTACCAGCTTACTCACTTCAGGAAAGCACATTTCAGCTTTCAGAGATTCCTGATTAATATTCTTTGAAATGCTGAAAATACCATACTAGTAAATGATAACTACAGACTGAAATCATCTTTTCATCTGCAGCACTATAAACCAAAGTAGTATAAACCTCCCTGTGACAGACCTACTACATTGCACTTGATGTCAAATGACAGCATCACTTCAGAGCATGGTGGAAGCCTCAACAAGTGCAGCCGGTGAGAGATACTTACCCTGGGCAATGTTTTCCATTTGGCTTTCTTCAAATATGTGGTTAATCTTCTGAAACCCTTTTACTTTCTTATAAGAATGAATGCCACTGTGAAATCTGTTTTATGATCTCAAAAACACAGGTAACATTAACCTTGTGAGGATGCTTGCCCACTGTTCAAGACCTTGGGCTTTGGAGCCAAACTGACCAAATTGGATCATGACTCCTCATATCCTAGCTGAGTGACCTTGGATAAGGCACTATTTAACCTCTCTGTGCCCCAATATCCTCATTTGTAAGATGGATATAATAAGAATATCTAGCTCATAAAGTTGTTGTGAGTTTAAAATGGGATCACTCAGAAAAGCACTTAGAGTATAGGGTAAAAATTTAATAAAACTCAGCCAAACCCATTGCTGTCAAGTTGATTCCAACTCATAGTGACCTTATAGGATAGAGTAGAACTGCCACGTAAGGTTTCCAAGGCTGTAAACCTTTACAAAGGCAGACTGTCACATTTTTCTCCCGCGGATCGGCTGGTGGGTTCAAATCGCCAACCTTTCAGTTAGCAGCTGGATGCTTTAACCACTGCACCACCAGGGTAGATCCCCAACTCCTCCTTTCACTTTCATTAGGTGACCTTCCAGCCTACTACAGTTGAAGCTCTCTGAAGGGAGTTCATCCAACGTCCTCTTTTCCATTTAAAAATATCTCTGGGCCATTACTTGACTATCTCTGCTATTGATGGTTAGGAAGAACACTCCTGCTTCCTTGTCAAAGCTAACCACTCTGACTGCTTGTAGTCTTGATTTCATCCTCTCCTACATCCTCTGAGATTCCCAAGTGCTTACACTCCTGTTAGAGGATACAGCCTATCATTTTTCCCCAGCTTATTGCTCTTTTCCAAAGCAACTGTATGTTCAGCATGTGGGGACAATCACAGTTTAGAGTTGTTGTAGATCAGTTAGCACATTTATTACTTGGTGCCTCCTTTGACTCTCAAAGGAGCAATGGTTGCACAGTGGTTAAAGCACTCAGCTACTAACTGAAGTATCTGTGGTTAGAACTCATCAGCTATTCTGCGGGAGAAAGATGTGACAGTCTGCTTCTGTAAAGATTTCATTTTTGGAAACCCTAAGGGGCAGTTCTACTCTCTCCTGTAGGGTTGCTATTAGTTGGAATCACTTAGTGGCAATGGGTTTGGTTTTTCAGTTCACTCTCAAATGTGTCCCAGTTTTGACAATAAATTATTGAGTCCTCCAGTCGTAGCTACAAATAGGCCTAAGTTTTCCTTTGCCCCCTATGATGGTTAAGGTTATGTGTTAACTTGGCTAGACCATGATTCTCAGTGGTTTGGCATAAATTATGTAATAATTCTCCATTTTGTGATCTGATGTGAGCAGCTAATCAGTTGAAAGGAGAGTTTCCTTGGGGATATGTTCTGCATCAAATGTATATGGATGTTCTGGCAAAGCTTGCCTTCTCTCAGTCCTGCATCTGACTCGTCATACTGTAACCTCTGGTTATTGGGATGTGAGCCAGCAGCCTACCATCTGACCTGCCGATTTTGGGTTCATCAGCCCCTGTTACCATGTGAGTTAGGAGAAGCCTCTAGCCTGACGCCTGACCTACAGATTTGGGACTTGCCAGCCTCCACAATTGCATGAGCCATTTCCTTGAAATAAGTCTCTCTCTTCGTGTATTTAAATATATACTCTTCACTGGTGTTGCTCCTCTAGAGAATCCAGCCTAAGATACACCTCAAACAATCAAATGTGACTATATCTGTGTTCTTTAACAATAATACTTTCTCCCTGTTATGATTCCTGCTTCCATTCCTCTCAGTCTTTTTAAAAAAATACCTTTCTCCTCTAATCTCTAAATATAGACATTATCAAGTTTGAAATTCATCCTTCTTTCCTTTCCCTTTACTCTCTTCACTATTGCAACCACTCCTTCTATACCTGCGGGTCACTGGTACATATCTCTATTTCCAATCTCCCTATTGCATTTCAGTCCAGCATTCTCAACTCCTTGCTGTATATCTTTCTCTATACATCATACCTCCCCTTCATACTCAAATCATGTCTTCAACTATATAAATGTAGAATAATAAAATAGCATGCTATCTGGTCTCTAATGTCTTCTCTCTCTAGTTCACCCTTACTTTAATGTCAAAACAATTTCTCCAAATCTCAAATATCATAGAGACTCAACATTACCAAAAACCTATACTGATATAATACGCCCACATTGATATTCAAACATTTCGTTGTACCATCACTTTTGATAGGATTCATTTTATGTCCTTGTGTATTAATATAGTGTGGAATTTTTTCCTTTAAAATAATAAAATATGCTTTGGAAGGGGCAAGCCAGGAGAAACATTTGTGAAAGTTTATAATAAGACAACAGTAAAGTTTAAGAGTTCTGAATCCAGAAGATGGATCAAATAAGGGAGTCTAAACAATTAGATATCTTAGTATTCAAAGTCTTGAGGAAATGGACACTATAAATTTTCACAAATTGTAGTGATGGATGAGGTCCTTTGTAATATGAAGCAATGTGAACATGCTTAATTATACTAGGGTTCTTTCTGACCAGAAAGTTAGAAGAAGTCCTGCTAGGAAGTTTAACCATATTTCTTGTGTCTTCTGCATAATGATTACTCTCTCATTTCCTCAGTTGGTTCTCAAGATTCCATGCTCTCCTCATTATTGTCTTAAGTAACTTATTGGTCATTTCTTCTTAGTTTCTATTATTAGTGTTTCCTGTTGCAGCATTCTGTCTCCATTTTTTACTCTTCCCACATTACCACTTTAGATAATCTCGTCAAGTTCCATGGTTTGAATGGAATCCACAAGCTAGGGACTCCAAAATTTATAATTACAGCCCTGACTCCTTTCCTGAGATCTAGAGTAATAGAACCAACTATCATCTCAACTTTTTCCCTTTGAAGTCTAATAAGTTTCTCAAAATTGACAGATCCGAAAGAGAAGTTTTAATTAACACTGTATTTGCCAAATAAAACAAGCAAACAAGAAACTTTCCTCATGAAGTTTACTCCTCAGTAGATGTTGCCATCTTTGTTTAGTTTTTCAAACCACAAGTCTAGAATTTATTCCTGATTCTTCTTATTCCTATAGCTGTATATCCTATCCAGAAGAAAAAAATCTTAAGCTATTTTCAAAATAAAAACCAAATATAACCATCACCCCAGTTTAAGTCACAATCTTCTCTTGCATAAGGTTGTGGAGTCTTTTGTCTGTTTACTTGCACTTTTAGTCCCCTACAATCTATTCTTCACATGCCAGTTATTTTTAAAATGTACATATAAATTATATCATTTTCCTACTCAAACCTTCCAAAGACTTCCCTACATGATTAGAATAAAATCCAAATTCCTTACCATGTTTTTCAAGGCCCTAAATTTTCTTGCCTGTCTACTTCTCTGATTTTTTCTCCCTAAATTACATTGCTTTTTCTATACAGGTTTTACTAATGTAGCTCAGGCACATCATTTTTTCTTTCTTTCTTTTTTTTTTTTTTTGCTCTTTTAGGGACTTTATACAAAGTTTTTCTTTCTTCTTGGAATGCTCTTTCTCCATATCTTCTCATGGTTTACTCTGTGTCATTCAAGTCTCTGCTCAAATATTTTCCTCCTCAAAGAATTCTTTCACTCTATGAAAAGCCATCATTATTGTCTATCACTGTGCACTCCTCACTATGCTTTATTTTTCTTTATGGAACTCATTACAGGTTGTCATTTCATATTTATTTATTTGCTCATTGCTTAAGTCTCTCAATAAGTACAGATTCTATGTGGAAATCTAGTCTATCTTAGTCCACAAAATATCAACAGTAATGATCATCAGTGCCTGGCACAAAGTAAGTACCCGATAAATGTTTTTGGACAAATGTTAAATGAATTATGGGTAGGAGAGGTTTTTCAAGAAGTATCTTGGTATTCACTACAAAATCTATGTATAGAACCTTACCCAGTATGGAATTTCATGAAATGCTTATACGTGTTTGAGTCGGAAGCACTACCGTTATAGTTGTTGAATTTAGGGTTTAGAAGAAGTCATAAATGATCAACAAATCACGTGATACTAGAATCCTTTCCTAGAATGTTCTCTAAGTTTATGTTTGAATAACGTCATTTTTTGGGACCCACTACCTTCCAAGTAGTTAAAAGCTCAGGCTGCTAACCAAAAGATTAGTAGTTCAGATCTACCAGCTGCTCCTTGGAAACCTATGGGGCAGTTCTACTCTGTCCTGTAGCATCGTTATGAGTCGGAATCGACTTGACGGCAGAGGGTTTTCTTTTTTTTTTTTTTGGTTTTTACCTTCCAAAGCAGTCCTAATGATTACAACATTATTTTGAAATTTCATTTATTCCCTTATTAAATATATTATGTGATCCAGACTCTGGATTAATCTTAACCTATTGGTCTTAGTTTATTCTAAAATGATTTTCTATTTTAGGTAATACATCCTATTTCTGTACTTTGGTTAAGAAAATCTATTCCTAATAAAACCAACAAATTTTTATATTTGCAGGAATGCACAGGATAGTTCGATATGGCTGTTTAACACAGGCATTTTGACAAAGCCGCTTGACGTTTTGACTCAAAGACAGTCTACATATTCCCTAAAAATTCACTCCGTTAGATTCCAGGTGGTTTTGCTTTCTTCAATTTCTTTTTAAACAAGAAAGGCACAAAGCAGACAAACTTACATCATTCACACTTTCCTCATCCTCACTCTGTTTTTTTTTTTTTTTTTTTTTTTTGAGTTCTGAACAAAGCTATTTATTTAGTTGGTTTTTTTTTTAAATTGTTGTAGTTTAAGTGAAAGTTTACAATTCAAGTTAGTCTCTCATACAAAAATTTATACATACATTGTTATGTGACCCTAATGGCTCTCCCTAAACTGTGACAGCACACTCCTCCTTTCCACCCCTGCTTTCCCGTGTCCATTGAGCCAGCTACTAACCCTTTCTGCATTCTCATCTCACCTCTGGACAGAAGCTGCCCATTTAGTCTCATGTATCTAGTTGAGCTAAGAAGCACACTCTTCACAAGTATTATTTTATGTCCCACAGTCCAGTCGAATCTTTGTCTGAAGAGTTGGCTCGGGAAATGTTTTAGTTCTGGGTTGACAGAGAGTCCGGGGGCCATGCTTTCTGTGGTTCCTCTGGTCTCAGTCAGACTATTAAGTCTGGTCTTTTTACTAGAATTTGAGTTCTGCATCCCATGCATCCCCCACTCCATCAGGGACTATCAGTTGTGTTCTCTGTCGGGGCGGTCATTGGTGGTAGCCAGGCACCATCTAGTTCTTCTGGTCTCCAGCTGATGCAACCTCTGGTCTTTGTGGCCCTGTCTCTAGGGCTAATACTTTCCTTGTGTCTGTGGTGTTCTTCATTCTCCTTTACTCCAGGTGATTGGGACCAACTGATGCATATTAGATGGCTGCTTGCTAGCTTTTAAGACCCCAGACACCACTCACAAAAGTAGGATACAGAACATTTTCTTAATAAACTTTGTTATGCCAATTGACCTAGATGACCCCCGAAAGCACAGTCCCTAGACCCCTGCCCCTGCTACTCTGTCCCTTGAAGTGTTTGATGGTATTCAGGAAACTTCTTAGCTTTGGTTTAGACTCGTTGTGCTGAGGTCCCCTGTAGTGTGTGCAGTCCTTCCCTTCATCTAAGATAATTCTTGTCTACTATTTGGTTAGTGAATAATCCTCACCCTCCCTCCCCACCCTCGTAACCATCAAAAATGTTTTCTTCTGTGTTTAAACCTTTTCTTGAGTTCTTATAATAGTGGTCTTATACAATATTTGTCCTTCGGTGACTAACTAAATTCACTCAGCATAATGCCCTCCAGATTCCTCCATGTTATGTTTCATGGCTTCACTGTTGTTCTTTATTGTTGCATAGTGTTCCACTGTGTGAATATACCATAATTAGTTTATCCAGTCATCCATTGTTGGTCACCAAGGTCCATTTTTTGCTATTGTAAACAGTGCTACAATGAACATGGGTGTGCATATAGCTATTTGTGTGACAGCTCTTATTTCTCTAGGATATATTCCAAGGAGTAGGATTGCTGGATGGTATGGTACTTCTATTTCTAGCTTTTTAGGGAAGCCCCAAATCGATTTCCAAAGTGGTTGTACCATTTTACATTCCCACCAACAATGTAGAAGTGTTCCAGTCTCTCCAAAACCTCTCCAGTATTTATTATTATATGTTTTTTGGATTAATGCTAGCTTTGTTGGAGTGAGATGGTGTCTCTGTAGTTTTGACTTGCATTTCTCTAATGCTAATGATTGTGAGCATTTTTCACTTGTCTGTTAGCCAGTGGAATATCTTCTTTGGTGAAGTGCCTGGTCATATCCTTTGCCCATTTTTTAATTGGGTTATTTGTCTTTTTGTTGTTGAGGTTTTGCAGTATCTTGCAGATTTTACAGATTAGATGCTGATCGGATTTGTCATAGCCAATTTTTTTTTCCCTATCTGTAGGTTGATGTTTGACTCTTTTGGTGAAGTCTTTTGAGGAGCATAAGTGTTTGATTTTTAGGAGCTCCCAGTTACCTAATCTCTCTTCTGGTGCTTGTGCATTGTTATTAATGGTTCGTATTCTGTTTATGCCATGTGTTGGGGCTCCTAGCGTTGTCCATACTTTTTCTCCCATGATCTTTATATTTAAGTCTTTGATCCATTTTGAGTTAGTTTTTGTGCATGGTGTGAGATATCGATCTTGATTCAGTTTTTTACAGATGGATATCCCGTTATGCCAGCACCATTTGTTAAAGACACTGTCTTTTCCCCCATTAACGGACTTTGGGGCTTTGTCAAATATCAGCTGCTCATAGGTGGATAAATTTATGTCTGGATTCTCAATTCTGTTCCATTGGTCTACGTATCTGCTGTTGTACAAGTACTAGGCTGTTTTAGCTACTGTTGTGGTATAAAAGTTTCTAAAATCAGGTAGTGTGAGGCCTCCCACTTTGTTCTTCTTCTTCAGTAATGCTTTACTTATCAGGAGCCTCTTCTCTTTTCATATGAAGTTGGTGATTTTTTTTTCCATCTCATTAAAAAATGCCATTGGAATTTGGATTGGGATTGCACTGTATCTGTAGATCACTTTGGGTAGAATGGACATTTCACAGTGTTGAGTCTTCCTATCCATGAGCAAGGTTTTTCCACTTATGCAGGTCTCTTTTGGTTTCTTGCAGTACAGTCTTGTAGTTTTCATTGCACAGGTCTCTGGTTAGACTTATTCCTAAGTATATTATCTTCTTGGGGCTATTGTAAATGGTATTGATTTGCTGATTTCCTCTTCGAGGTTCTCTGTGTTGGTGTAAAGGAATCCAACTGATTTTTGTATGTTTATCTTGTGTCCTGAAACTTTGCTGAAATCTTCTATTAGTTCAAGTAGTTTTCTTGTGGATTCTTTGGTGTTTTCTGTGTATAAGATCATATTATCTGCAAATAGAGATACTTAGACTTCTTCCCTACCAATTTGGTTGTCCTTTATTTATTTTTCTAGCCTAATTGCTCTAGCTAGAACCTCCAGCACAATATTGAATATGAGTGGTGATAAAGGGCATCGTTGTCTCGTTGCCATTCTCAAGGGAAATGCTTTCAAACACTCTCCATTTAGGATGATGCTATTATGTTGAGGAATTTCCTGTCTATTCCTATTTTGTTGAGAGTTTTTATCATGAATGGGTGCTGGACTTTGTCAAATGCCTTTTCTGTATCAATTGATAAGA
>NW_004444164.1:2664554-2677951 GCF_000243295.1 Trichechus manatus latirostris | reverse complement strand
TTAGTTTTGGCAAGTTTGATTATAATATTTGGTGACTTTGTTTTGGGATCTACCTTATGTGGGGTTCTATGAGCATCTTGGATAGATATCTTGTCATCTTTCACGATATTAGGGAAGTTTTCTGCCAACAAATCTTCAACAATTCTTTCTGGATTTTCTGTTATCCCCCCCGTTCTGGTACTCCAGTCACTCATAGTTTACTCCTCCTGATAGAGTCCCACATAATTCTTAGGATTTCTTCATTTTTTAAAATCCTTTTATCAGATTTTTCCCCAAATAAGTAGGTCTCAAGTGCTGTATCTTCAGTCTCACTAATTTCTGTCTTCCATTGCCTCAATTTTGCTCGTATGACTTTCTATTGACTTACCAAATTCTGAAATTTCATTGTTAATCTTCTGGATTTCTGATTGCTGTCTCTCTATGGATTCTTGCAGCATGTTAAATTTGTCATTATGCTCTTCTCTAATCTTTTTAAGTTCCTCTATTGCTTGTTCTGTGTTTTGATTAATCTCCTTCCTGATCTCTGGAAGAGTTCTGTATGTTAATCTTTTGTATTTTGCCTCTAGTAATTCCAAGAAATTTTCTTCCTCAGGAAAACTTCTAGATTCTTTATTTTGGGAGCTTGCTAAAGCCTTCATGGTCTGCCTTTTTATGTGATTTGATATTGACTCTTGTCTCCAATCCATCAATAAGTTATTATATTTATTTATTTTATGTTTGCTTACTGTGTCTTAGCTTCTTGTTTTGTTTTGATATGCCCAAATAGGCTGCTGATGTGAACTAGCCCAATCACCGGTGCCCCTGAAGCTCCAACATCCTGCCACCAGGTGGCCAGAACTGCCACTAAGTATGTGAGCCCAGGAGTCTGCCCACTCCTCCCATATGGATTCAGTTCAGGTGTCCAGGTAGTCAGCCACCAAGTGTGTGGTGCAGGCTCTCACCTACAGTCCTAGACAGGCATGGGTAATTGGTGTAGGCACGAGCATCCTGCTGCAGCAGGGGAACATGCTGAGCAAGCCAGGGGGCTGACGGCTGCCCCCGTGTGTCCAGGAGGAAAGCTTGTTCTTGTTCTTCAGAGCGCATAGGTCGGTAGGTTTTGCAACTAGACTATGAGGGCCCAATGCTGTTGGCTGTAAGGACTGGGGGGGGGGCACTCTTATTCTTGAGCCCCTATCACAGGTGGCTAGGTGGCATGAGTGGAGCCACCAGTCCTCAGGCCCCTGATGTGGGTAGGTGAAGACCCTGCTTAATGGACAGAGCAGTGTCAAATATCACGAACCTACCACTTCACAGCTGAAACAGTTGAAATTAGACTTCAGGTATACACCCTGTTGTACTGTTGTAATAAGGGCCTACACTATTGAAATGGGCCCACACAAGTCTCTGCAGCGGGAAAGACATTCAAAATCCATGGATCCCTTATGCCTGTGCCTAGGCAAAGGAGCTGTGTCTACTCTGAGTTCCTGGCTTAGGGGAGCCAGCAGATTATTTTTTCCCCTTGTTTGTTAATTTGTTCCCTTTCCAAGGCTGGGAGAATGGCTCAGGGCACGTGATGGGTCCTACTTCCAGCCCAGGGGACTCAGCAATCGCTGAAGCCATCCTGAACCCAGTGCAGAGCAGGGAGCGGGGAGCTAAATGGGGGAGAGGTTTGTCCTTAAGGGGGTGCTTTTGATCTTCACAGTAAGCCAGACACAAATACTTATCTTTCACCGATTGAGGGCTGCTCCTCATTGGTTTTGGGTGGCCGAGTAGACTCTGTACCACTGGGTCTCTCTCGATGGGGAAAATGCCTCCCAGGCATCACTGCTTGCCTCACTGCTCACCCCTAAACTTATTTGGTCTGAAGGACTCCGGCTCACACTGGGTCAGTTTTGGCAACTCCTCGCTGCTTCCAAACCATCTCTCCCTCCCTTTGCCACTCAGTCAAATTCCTCAACTTTGCCTGTGATGTCCAGGGCTCCTAGATTGTCGTATATATTCTATTCACCTGTTTTTCCGGTCTTTGTGGTAAGTGTCTGACTACTCTGCCTTATTGGCCCTGCCTCCTCTCATCCTCACTCTTGCACTTTACTTTCTCTCTCACCCCGTCTCTGAGCCTCACTGAATTTCCCACATACACTGGAATAGGAGTCAGAAACAGCATCAGGGTAAGAGCCAATGATGCCTGTTACACACATTATTTGTTTATACAAGATAATAGCTTAGATTTTGACATCTGAAAGAATCCTCTGTGTCAAAACAGTTACATCAATTTGCTCCTTCCAAGTCATCCTGCTTTATCCCTGGCAATGAAGAAAATCTATAATTTTTTAGCGTTATATGAGAGGCTCTTCAGCACCCGACCCTAAACTTCTTCCTATATTTATGCCCTACAAACTCTCACTTCATGACTCAGCTTCATAAATGTTGTCCTGTTCTCTTTCATCCCTGAAGCCTTTGCATGTACTCTTAACATCCACTTGCCTCCTGCTACAGGTTCATCTGGCAAGTTTCAACTCAAAAGATAGTCCTTCTGAGAAACCTCTCTCAACTCCCAAGGAAGTTTATGATACTCTTCCCTGCATAACCACTATTGTGTATATATTAGTGTATACACTTTACCATAACACTTTTCATATTATGTTGTAATCCTTTATTTATGTGTCTGTCTTTCTGTTAGAATGTTGAGTACGCTTAGGGCCATGTTTATGATCATTAGAGCCTTAAACATGTTGAGAGTGTGCCGCATTGAGTTAAATGATGTGCTGATTAGAAATTCTTATATAAGTTGGGTCTACAGTTTTGGTGTGCAAGCAAATAACAGAGGACTGGAAGACCCTTAATTTTAACCTTTTTTATCAGTAGCAGCTATACTAGGCTGACCTTGGTATAAATCACTGCAACAAATGACCACAAGAGCTCCTTCTAGCTGATGGGGACTATATTTTGATTCTCATGGCACATCCCTGTGGTCAGTCAATTCCAACTCATAGCAACCCCATAGGACAGAGTAGAACTGCTTCTTAGGGTTTCCAAGGAGTGGCTGGTGGATTCAAACTGTCGACCTCTTGGTTAGCAGCTCTTTAATCACTGTGCCACCAGGACTCCTCATGGCACATAGGATTGTGTTGGATTTCCTTTTGCTCTTTTAACATTTAGGTAGATCAGGTGAAGGAGAGACTGGGGTAGTTATAGTTCATTGTGGGCGGATATATAATTAAAGTTTATTTTTTAACTTCATCCTTTTCCCGATTATGTTTTTCTCTCCTTGGGATAAGCAGAAGAATAGGCAACTACATGTAGTATGATTCAGAGTCCTGTTGAACAGAGATTCACCTGTCAGAAAGGCAAGTTGTTTCTTTGAATCAAAAGAAAATCAATTTTTCATTCATTCATTCTTTTGTTCACTTATTCATTTGCTAAACATGTTTACATGCTGGAAAAAATCACTAAACTCATGGAAATTTTATTTAAGTAGATTCACAGCTATAGGAAGCTAAAAGAATTAACCATCAATCAACTACCATAAATAGTCTTTGAAATGTTATACAATCCAAGAAACCTCCTTATTTATGGCAGACTTTGGCTATCTCTTTAGCTAACCTGTTTTTCTTTTTTTTTTTTCTGAACACATATCTAAATTGTATATATGCCAGCCTCCTTGGAGGTGGGTATGGACAGAGACTAATTTATAGATGATGGAAAAAGGTCAGACATTATGCATATCCCTTTTGATCAATAAGAACTTCCCTTATGGGATATTCCATTCTGCCAGGCTGATACAGGGAAGCACCGTGACACTTGAAGTCAACATGCTGTAGAAGGTAGAGCTGCAATATGAAAAGAGCCTAGGTCTCTGTCAGCTCTGGGAAGACAGGCACCCACTATTAGGTGCAACCATTTTATTCTTACAGGAGCAAGAAAAAATGACAATGAAATTTCAAAGTTTATGTATTACATCATATGGTGTTATCTTTAGGAGCCCTAGGGGTGCAATGATTAAGTGCTTGGCTACTAAGTAAAAGGTCAGTAGTTCAACCCACTAACCACTCTAAGGAGAGAAGACCTGAAGATCTGCTCCCATAAATATTACAGCCTGCAAACCCTATAGGGGAGTTCTTTTCTGTCCTACAGGGTCACTATTAGTCGAAATCTACTCTATGGCACACAACTACAACAATGACAGTGTTATCTTACTAATGAACATTGTTTACTCTCACCTTCTTATAGGGCTCCTTATAAGGAATGCTATCACAATCCCCAAAGAATCTTACATATTTAAATTCAGGGCAGAATAAAAGGGGCATTGAAGAGAGATATTGTATTCCTTTCTGCAGCTAGATAGAATGGACAGAGATAGAAGGATTGGAACAGCTAATGAGAGGGAGGAAAAGAGGCTAAGTACAGTGGCTTCTATAAGGAAGAAAGGAAAACAAGAAGATCCTAGACTGGGACCAAATAAAGGGCATTTCTCAATAAAATAAACTACTATTGATAGCTAAAGGAGCCAGGAGCTGCTTAAAAAAAAAAAAAAAGCCATGAAGCCCCACTCATAGTGAGCCTATAGGACAGAGTAGAACCGCCGCACAGGATTTCCAAAGAGCACCTGGTGGATTTGAACTGCTCACCTTTTAGTTAGCAGCCATAGCTCTTAACCACTATGCCACCAAGGTTTCCAGGACCTGCTTAGCTATTATCAAACAAAGCCTGAAATGATAGCACTGAGTGTGGCTCAACTGGGAGCTGCTCAGACCAAGGAGAACCTACCCCCTCCAGTCCATTGTCCTCAAAGAGCTGGGTGTAGCCAAGGCAGTCAAACACAATTGACTAGCTTACATACCAAAGAAAAAAATGCAATTTGTCTTACTGCACCTGCATGCCATGATAACCTATGTAGTCCATAATGTTTGTATGTACTTCCTTGTGAGAGATGGTATAAAACAGTATGCCTCCCTTTGTTCGTGGGGCTTGATTTGAGGTATTCACCTCCTTGCTCCTTGCCTGTGTGCTTGCAATAAATACTTTTCTCCCTCCTCACCTCAGTGTGTCTTTATTGACAAAAAACTGCACTGAGCAGGGTCTGCTTTGGGTAACACTATGTGGATTTCCCTGCATTTCCAGAATGAAAGCTCTTTCAGAATAGGGAGTTGGAGAGTAGGCTTCCATTCATTACTATATATCCCAGTGCTAAGAAAAGTGCCTTGCACAAAGTAGACACTGTATAAAAACTTGTTAAGCGAATGCGTGAACTTATTGTACAAAAGCCTTTCAGCTTAATCTTTATGTTACCCAAATAAGGTCTGTGCCCCGGAACTGTTGAGCCAATGAAAGATACTCCAAGTCAGAAAGAGTGAGAAAGTTTTATTTTAGGAGGTATATACCATCAGGGATCTGACAGCAATGCAGGCTGTCTCTATGGAGTCCTGGAAGGCATTTTTACATTACAGCTTATACATGATTTTTACAAAAGTTAGAAGTGTCATCATTCATTACAAGGTAATTATAAGAGACTCTTTTTCATACTAAAGAGATACCTGCCGGACATTTCCTTATCAGGCTAAAGATATACATATCTGACATCAGGGCTCTAATCTTCCTGTGGGGGGGTCTTAAGCCACAGGGACAGAGCAAAACAAAGTCTTTAACAAAGGTATGCTAAAAGGAGAAGGCAAAGAAAAAAGAAAAAAAAAACTTAAAGGTTCATTATGGCATTAGTTATGTCAAGCTCTCAGTCTCCCATTTTGAAAAGGAGAAAACACGCTTGGGAGTATTAGGGTCACAATTATAACGTCCTGATCAAACATAAACACATCCTAATATGACAATTGAGTACAGAGCTGTCATGATAATTGACTAACAAATTCTACCATTTCCAGTGAATATCCTAAAGCATTTACAGTACTGTTACTGCAACTAATTATCAAGAATTTCTAAGACTGACACTAAGTCCAGCATCTGTTCATCATCTTAACTGTTTAAGTGATCATTTTAGAATTTTGTATAAGCATGGAAGATGGGGAAACTAATTTTCAATGGAGTTGACAATGACAGAGGAAGGAGAGCATGAGCTTAGGAAATCAGTCAGGAATTTCATCTATGTAAGGAGATATGTAAGGAGATTCAGGCAAAGAACACTATATCTAGTTTGCTTACTTCTATATCTCCAGTGCTTCGCAATCAGCTGGAATTCTGTGGAACCCTAGAATTCTGTGAGAAGTCAAATAAGATTCCTCAAAAGATCATGACTGAAAAACAATAAACGGACTTTTTGTTTGTTTTTTTAACTTCATATGCTGTGTTATGCTAGCACTTGCATTGATGACAGTGACTGAGCACTATCATAATCAGTTTCTTTAGAACTTCTTCGGTCCTATATGGGAGTGGGCAGCAGGACCATGATCATTTGGTTGAATTCATTCTCATATATTGATGTAATATAGATATAACTATAGATACAAATAGAAGTGAGCATTGCATTATCTAAAGGATAGTGAGGTAGGATAATGGATTTTAGCCAAACTGCAAAGTGTGAAGGAATAATCCGTACAAGACTGACCTTACTTTAGAATCCAGGTGCAAGCTCAGGTTTCCCCAGGACCACTCTCACTTCAAACCAGTTGGCTACAAATTTGGAGGTCCCCATGACAATCTTCAGGTCTGATAATTTACTAGATGACTCACAGAACTCAGAAAAAAAAAAAAGCCATATTTACAATCACAGTTTTATTTTAGTGAAAGAATATAAATTAAAATCAGGGAAAGAAAGAAACACAGAGGACAGGATATGGGAACTGTTGCCCTTCCAATATCTATGTGTGACAATATGTACAAAGTATTGCCAGTCGAGGAAGCTCACCTGAGCTTCAGTGTCCAGAGTTTGTATTCAGATATTATTATATAAGCAGAATAGACTGAATTATTCCCAACATGGCTGCACTCAATCTCCAGCAGTCTCTTGTCCCCAAAGTTTAGATTAATATCATGGGGCCTGTCTTAGTCATCTAGTGCTGCTATAGCAGAAATACTACAAGTGGACAGCTTTAATAAACAGAAGTTTATTCTCTCACAGTCTACTAGGCTAGAAGTCTGAATTCAGGGCACCATCTCCAGAACAAGGCTTTCTCTCTCTGTCAGCTCTAGAGGAAGATCCTTGTCATTAATCTTCCCTTGGTCTAGGAGATTCTTCATGCAGGAACCCTGGGTCCAAAGGATGAGCTTTGCTCCCAGCACTGCTTTCTTGGTGATATGAGGTCCTCATGTGTCTCTTCTTACTTCTCTCTTTTATATCGCAAAAGAAATTGAATTAAAACACAACCTAAACTAGTAGATTGAGTCCTGTCTCATTAACATAACTGCCGCTAATCCAACATCATAGAGGTAGGATTTGCAACACATAAAAAGTCTATTGGATGAGAAAATAGTGGACAATCACACAAGACTTGGAATGATGCAGTAGCCAAGTTAACACATATTTTGGGGGGGACACCATTCAATCCATAAAAGGGCCTAAAGCCCCAACCCTCTGATCATGTGGTTTGCCTTTCTGGCGTAGCCAGCCCCCACTAGGAGTCCTCTCCTTAGCATAGACAATCAGGTGTGGTCAGAGGGACCCACTGTGAATAAAAAGGCCCTCCTATCACTAGAGAAATTCCAAAGATGTAGAGATTATTTTCAGGAGCCAGGACAAAAGCTAGATATATTTTTGGAGGCCAAATTCCTTATTACACAGATCATGTCCCTGGCTTTTGGCCAGGCTTTTTTTTTTATAGCAAATTGATCATATGCCTAATGTTTGGAGGAGCCAGTGTGAAATAAGGATAGGAGGCTTTTAACTCAATTTCCCAATACATTTGATCATTAATATCAATATTATAATCTCACCACCAATGTCAGTGTTACAGCATAATGCAGTATGATAGATGTAACCTGAAAAATAAGAGTCAAAAGATACTGGAACATTGCTAGAGTTCCACTCAGTCATTAACAATTAATACACATCATCATCATATCATAAGACCAAAATGTCTCCCAGAGTGATGACACTTAGGTTTACAAGTTTCTATTTGACCTTGTCAAGTTACAAAAGCGAGAGTGGTCTTGGCTTCAACATTTCAGGCGTCTGGTATAACTGAACTAAGAGAAAATATCATCTCTTGCTCCAAGAGCCTCTTGAAGTAGCAACGTAATATTGAATTCTCTTGTTGCATTACCACTTTATTCATTCTCTATCTCAGCTATAATATTTCATTTTTTTCCATTTATACCCAAACTTTTCCACCTTTGGAAGGGTTGTTAGGCTTGACTACTGTGCTTGTCTAGATTGCCTTGAACAATACTAGTCTAGTAAGTGCCTCCATCTCAGTCCACTCCAGTTTGAACAGGGTAGCATCATATAGGTTCAGAACTAGTAGGCTATCTCAACTACTAGGCAATATAGCTACGTTCATGTTCAATCCCAATTTTGCCAGATGGAGTGACGACACAATCCATCAGGCCCTTAGGAATTGTGACATAAAGTTTTAAAAGTATACTTAAAGTTTCTTTCTTGGGAAATATCCCTGCTTCAAGCATACACAGTTACACCCTGGTACTAGGACCACTGCATTAGGTAAAAAAAAATTTGAGGTAATATAGGGGAAAAAAACAAAACAAAACTATAGTCATACCACCATCTTGTCTGCACTGGAAGAATTGTACAATCATACCAGCATCCTTCCAATGTTAGAGGAATTTCATAGTCATAACAGTATCCTCCCCTACTCCCCCTTCTCCAGATCTACTGTAAAAAATTGAGGAAACTATCTAATGGGGGCCCTTCACTGGCCTCCTCATTTAGAGTGCGAGTTTACATGGCCCTTCATGCCTATATCTTCTATTGATTTAGACAACCAATGTCTCAATTGTGCATTATACTTCCTAATCCTTGTACCTATGAGCATAACCTTATTTATAAAGAGGGTCCAAATAGATTTTAAGATTAGTTTGCATCAGGTCATACTGGAGTATTGTGTCCTAGTCCCATCTGAATGGTGTCTTTATTAAAGAGGAAAAAGACACAGAGACATAAACTCAAGAGGAAGACAGCTATGTGAAGATGTGTCTACAAGCCAAGGAACATCAAGAAATGCTGGGGGCTATCAGAAGCTAGAAGAGACAAGCAAAGATTTTTCTCTAGAGACAAAGAGAGCAGGGCCCTGCCTAAGCTTTGAATTCAGAATCCTAGCATCCAGAACTGTGAGATAATAAATTTCTTTCAATAAAATTATTTTCTTCTGTTCTTTTAAATTACCACCCAGTTTTGGCATTTTATTGTGACAGACCTAGGAAATTAATACACTTAGCTACATTATTTTCAAGAAAGTTTAGTCATTTTTTGTTTAAAATAATAAAAAAAACTACTCTTGTTTATGCCACATATCATATAAAATACTTGTTTAGTTTTTAATATCTATAATTGATTTGCCAAATGTAGACATGGGATTTATGGAGTAGAGACAGATGATTATAATGTACATAAATAATAACCATAGCATTTCTACTTTCCTTTAATTCTTACCCGTAGACAATGTGATGAGTAGCAGATGTGATTCCACAAGTATCAGGATCAATACTATAGGTAAGAAACCAAAAAAGAAAAAAAAAAATGTGAATCTGAATGGTTACATAGGTAAGGGATAGGTGTCTCCCTCTAGTCTTGAGAAAGAGAAGAATATTTTGTCCTTATTGTAAATAAGTTTTCCTTGGGAAGGATTCTAATTTCTTCCTCTTACCTTTTGGAATATAAATAAATATCTCTAGATGGAAGATGTTATGGATTGAATTATGTCCCCCAAAAAAGCCTGTGTATCAATTTGGCTGGGCCATGATTCCCAGTATTGTGTAATTTTCTTATATGTTGTAAATTCTGCTTCTATGATATTAATGAGGGGGGATGGTCAACAATTATGTTAGTAAGGCAGGCCTCAGTCTACTAGATTGGATTGTGTCTTGAGGCCATCTCTTTTGAGATATACAAGAGAGCAGCAAGCAGAGAGACAGGAGAACCTCATACCACCAAGAAAGCAGTGCTGGGAGCAAAGCGAGTCCTTTGGGCGCAGGGTCCCTGCACAGAGAAGCTCCTAGTCAGGGGCAAGATTGATGAGAAGGCTTACAGAGAGAAAAAGCCTTCCCCTGTAGCCGACACCCTGAATTTGGACGTTTAGCCTACTTTACTGTGAGGAAATAAACTTCTCTTTGTTAAAGCCATCCACTTATGGTATTTCTGTTATAGCAGCACTAGATCACTGAGACAGAAGATAAGTCAAAGCTTCCATCATCCATTGCTGGTGGGAATGTAAAATAGTACAGCCACTGTAGAAAAAAATTTAGCAGTTCCTCAAAAGTTGAACATACAACTACCATATAACCCAGCAATCCCAATCCTAGATAATACACCCAGAAGAAGTGAAGGCAGGAATGCAAACAGAAATCTGTACACCAGTGTTCATTGCAGCACTTTTCATTTTCATAATAACCAAAATGTAGAAATAGCCAAAATATCCATCAGCAGATGAATGGATAAATAAAATGTGATATATATACACACAATGGAATAGTACTCACCCATAAAGAGAAATGAAATACTAATATATGCCTTAATGGACCTTGAAAATATCATGATGAGTGAAATAAGTCAATCAAAAAAGGACAAATACTATATGATCTCACTTATATGAAATGTGGTTGTTGTTGTTAGGTGTCGTCAAGTTGGTCCCAATTCATAGCGACCATATGCACCACAGAACGAAACATTGCCCAGTCCTGGGCCATGCTCACAATTGTTGTTATGCTTGAGCCCATTGTTGCAGCCACTGTGTCAATCCATCTTGTTGAGGGTCTTCCTCTTTTTCGCTGACGCTGTACTTTACCAAGCGTGATGTCCCTCTCCAGGGACTGATCCCTCCTGACAACATGTCCAAAGTATGTAAGACATAGTCTCGCCATCCTTCCTTCTAAGGCACATTCTGGTAGTACTTCTTCCAAGACAGATTTGTTCGTTCTTTTGGCAGTCCATGGTATATTCAATATTCTTCGCCAATGCCACAATTCAAAGGTGTCAATTCTTCTTCGGTCTTCCTTATTCATTGTCCGGCTTTTGCATGCATATGATGCAATTGAAAATACCATGGCTTGGGTCAGGCACACCTTAGTCTTCAAGGTGACATCTTTGCTTTTCAACACTTTAAAGAGGTCTTTTTACAGCAGATTTGCCCAGTGAAATGTGTCTTTTGATTTCCTGACTGCTGCATCCATGGGTGTTGATTGTGGATCCAAGTAAAATGAAATCCTGGATAACTTCAATCTTTTCACCATTTATCATGATGTTGCTTATTGGTCCAGTTGTGAGGATTTTTGTTTTCTTTACCCTGAGGTGTAATCCATACTGAAGACTGTGGTCTTTGATCATCACCATTAAGTGCTTCAAGGCCTCTTTACTTTCAGCAAGCAAGGTTGTGTCATCTGCATATCACAGGTTGTTAATGAGTCTTCCTCCAATCCTGATGCCTCTTTCTTCTTTATATAGTCCAGCTTCTGGGATTATTTGCTCAGCATACAGATTGAATAGGTATGGTGAAAGGATGCAAACTTGATGCACACCTTTCCTGACTTTAAACCACACAGTATCCCCTTGTTCTGTCTGAACAACTGTCTCTTGATCTGTGTACAGGCTCCTCATGAGCACAACTAAGTGTTCTGGAATTCCCATTCTTTGTGATGTTATCCATAATTTGTTAGGATCCACACAATCAAATGCCTTTGCATAGTCAATAAAACACAGGTAAACATCTTTCTGGTATTCTCTGCTTTCAGCCAGGATCCACCTGACATCAGCAATGATATCCCTGGTTCCACGTCCTCTTCTGAATCCAGCCTGAATTTCTGGCAGTTCCCTGTGGACATACTGCTGAAGCCGCTTTTGAATGATCTTCAGCAAAATTTTACTTGCGTGTGATATTAATGATATTGTTCAATAATTTCCACATTCAGTTGGATCACCTTTCTTGGGAATAGGCATAAATATGGATCTCTTCCAGTCAGTTGGCCAGGTAGCTGTCTTCCAAATTTCTTGGCATAGAGGAGTGAGCACTTCCAGTGCATCCATTTGTGGAAACATCTCAATTGATATTCCATCAATTCCTGGAGCCTTGTTTTTCACCAATGCCTTCAATGCAGCTTGGACTTCTTCCTTCAGTACTGTCATGGATTGAATTATGTCCCCCAAAAAAGTGTGTATCAATTTGGCCAGGCCATGATTCCTGGTATTGTGTGGTTTTCCTATATGTTGTAAATCCTGCCTTTATGATGTTAATGAGGGAGGATGGGCAGCAGTTGTGTTAGTAAGGCAGGACTCAGTCTATAAGATTGGATTGTATCCTGAGGCAATGTCTTGAGATATAAAAGACAGAAGTGAGGAGAGAGACAGGGGGACCTCATACCATCAAGAAAGCAGTGCCGGGAGCACAGCGCGTCCTTTGGACTGGGGTCCCTGCACAGAGGAGCTCCTAGTCTTGGGGAACACCAAAAAGAACAAGGCCGACAGAGAGAAAAAGACTTCCCCTGGAGCTGATGCCCTGAATTTGGACTTTTAGCCTACTTTACTGTAAGGAAATAAACTTCTCTTTGTTAAAACCATCCACCAGTGGTATTTCTGTTATAGCAGCACTAGATGACTAAGACAGAATTTGGTACCGAAAGAGTGGGGTGCTGCTCTAAAAGACACCTAAAATGTGGAAGCAGTTTTAAAACTGTGAATGGATAGACATGCGGCAGTGACAGAGGACCAGCAGCAGCAGAGAACCTACAGCAGCAGAACCAGGGGACCAGTGCGAGACGGCACTGGAGCCAACCCACGGAGTGAGAGAGCTGAGGGCCTGTGCGCGAGAGGTTTCCTGGAGGAGTGGGGTGCCTCTGGGCACTTAACAGTGGAGCTACAGAGCTTTGGAACACTTGCCCCAGCAGGGTAGATGTGGGCAGAGGCCTAAGGGCCAAGAGGCCACAGGAAACAGAAGCAGAAGCTGAAGAGACAAGGGACTCAAGAAGCCGAGCTGCCTCAGTCTCAGAAGGTATGGCCATGACCTCAGGGGTTTCAAAGGGTGGAGCAATGGCCTCTGGTGCTTCTAAGGGTGGAGTCGCCACTCGGACTGGGAGAATGGTGCGCCTAAAGCCCAGGGAGCAGAATTGCTGTCCCAGTGGGCCTGGAAGGCAGAGCTGAAGCCCAGGGATGAGGGACCTCCACTCAAAATCCAGAGACTGTGGCCAATACCTAGAGTCTGGCGGGCGGGGTTATTGTATTAATTGTCTCAAAGAACAGAAGATTATTTTCAAAGCCTTGAGGGCTAATGTAATGTGTTCTGCTGACTTGCTTGGTGCCTGTTATC
>NW_004444164.1:2637396-2664454 GCF_000243295.1 Trichechus manatus latirostris | reverse complement strand
GCTTGGGCCTGTTCTGTCATTGTACCTTTGGAAGCAGATAACTTGTATTCTAGATTTTACAGATGAAGAGGAATTTCTGGATTTTAAGACTTTGGCTGTGATATGATGGGGTCAATATGTTTTCTATGTTGCAAGGATGTGATTTTTAGGGGGTCAAAGGGTGGAATGTCATGGTTTGAATTATGTCCCCACAAAAATGTGTGTATCAATTTGGCTGGGCCATGATTCCTAGAATTGTGTGGTTGGCCTCCATTTTGTGATTGTAATTTTATGTTAAAGAGGATTAGGGTGGGATTGTAACACCATGCTTACCAAGGTCACATCCCTGATCCAATGTAAAGGGAGTTTCCCTAGGTGTGGCCTGCACCACCTTTTACCTTAGAAGAGATAAAAGGAAAGGGAAGCAAGCAGAGAACTGGGGACCTCATACCACCAAGAAAGAAGAACACTGGAGCAGAGCGTGTCCTTTGGACCCAAGGTTCCAGCGCAGAGAAGCTCCTAGTTCAGGGGAACACTGATGAGAAGGCTGACAGAGAGAGAAAGCCTTCCCCTGGAGCTGACACCCTGCAATTTGGACTTTTAGCCTACTTTACTGTAAGGAAATAAACTTCTCTTTGTTAAAACCATCCACTTGTGGTATTTCTGTTATAGCAGCACTAGATGACTAAGACAATGATATTAGTCATTTTTGCCTTCTTTCTTCTTTTCTCATTTATTTTTCTTGTTTAGAATTTCATAAATTTTATTGATCTTTTCAAAGAACAAGCTTTTGGTTTTATTGATCCTCTATTCTTTTCCTGTTTTTAGTTTAATTTAGCTCTCTTCTAATTTTTATTATGTATTTTTTATTTATATCTTCTTCTTGCTTTAGGCTTAAAATGTTCTTCTTTCTCTAGTTTCCAGAGGTGGAAATTTAGATTACTGATTTTTTATCTTTCTTCTTTTCTAATTTATATATTTATCATTGTTGTTAGCCACCATAGACTTGATTCTGACTCAAGGCTACACCGTGTAAAAATATGTATTTAATAATATGAATTCACTGCTAAATACTGCTTTTGCTGCATCTCACAAATTTTAATAAACTGTATTTTCTTTTGCATTTACTTCAAAATATTTTTTAGTTACTCTTGAGACTTCTTCTTTGACCTACTAGTTATTAAGAAGCATTTGCAAATATTTGTTTTTTCTTTTTTAATTTTTTTTATTGTACTTTAGGTGAAGGTTTACAGAACAAATAGTTGCTCATTAAGCAGTCAGTACACATATTGTTTTATCACATTGGTTAACAACCCCATGACATGTCAACATTCTCCCTTCTTGACCTTGGAGGACCTTTTTTATTTTTTTGGTGAAAATATACATAGCCAAAGATACACCATTTCAAAAATTTCTACATGTACACTTCAGTGACATCAATTACATTCTTCCAGCTGTGCTGCTATTCTCACTATCTTTTTCCAAATTATTCAATCACCATTGTCTTCAACTTACTGTCCCCTAGGCTTCCCATCAAATCTTTTGAGTTGCTGTTGTCAATTTGATCTCACATAGATAATTTTTTTTTTTTTTGTACTTTAGAGGAAGGTTTACAGAACAAAATAGTTTCTCATTAAACAGTACACATATTGCCCTATGACAATGGTTAAAAATTCCACGACATGTCAACACTGTCCTTTCTCAACCTTGGGTTTCCTATCACCAGCTTTCTTGTCCCCTCCTGCCTTCTAGTCCTTTTTCCTGGACTGCTGTGCCTCATTAGTCCCGTTTTGTTTTATGGGGCTGTCCAATCCCCAGCTGAATGGTGAACCTCGGGAGTGACTCCACCACTGAGCTAAATGGGTCTCTGGGGGCCATACTCTCAGGGGTTCTCCAGTTTCTGTCAGGCCAGTAAATCTAGTCTTTTTTTGTGTCTTAGAATTTTGTTCTACCTCCTTCTCCAGCTCTGTCCAGAACCCTCTGTTGTGATCCTGGTCAGAGCAGTCATTGGTGGTAGCCAGGCACTATCTAGCTGTACTGGACTCAGTCTGGTGGAGGCCTTAGTAGCTGTGGTCCATTAGTCCTTTGGACTAATCTTTTCCTTGTATCCTGTTCTCTTCATTCGCCTTTGCTCCCAAAGGGGTGAGACCGGTAGAGTATCTTAGATAGCTGCTCACAGGATTTTAAGATCCCAGACGCTACTCACCAAGGTAGATTGTAGAACATTGTCTTTATAAACTGTGTTATGCCTATTGAGCTAGATGTTCCCCTAGACCATGGTCAATATTTGGGGTTTTTAAAGATATTTTTCTATTATTGATTTCTAGTTTTATTACACTTAGCTTTGAAAGCATACTTTGTATTATTTCTATATTTGTTAAGGAGTGTTTTATTACCCAAAATTCAATTTATCTTTGTGAATATTCCCTGTGAGTTTGAGAAGAATTTGCGTTTGGTTATTGTTGGATACAGTATTCTATAAATATCAATTATATCAAGTTGCTTGATAGTGTAGTTCAGGTAAACTTCTTCCTCACTAATTTTTTGCCTAAAAGAATATCAGTTCCTGAAAGAAGGGTATTGAAGTCTCCAGTTACAATAGTGGATTTGTTTATTTTCTTTTTCAATACCATCAGTTTTGCCTCTTGTATTTTGAAGGTCTGTTGTTAGGTGCATATATGTTTCAGATTGTTACGTTTCCTTGGATTATTGGTCTCTTTATCACTATATAATACCGCTTTTTTCTCTGACAATTTTCTGAAATTCATTTTGTCTGAAATTGATATAGCTACTCCAATTTTTTTTTTCTTTTTAAATTTGTGTTAGCACAGTATATCTTGCTCTATCCCTTTATTTTTAACTTACCTGTGTCTTTATAATTAAAGTGGGTTTCTTGTAGACAACATATGTTTGGGTTTTGATTTTTACACACTTCGGCAATCTCTGTAATTTAATTGGTATGCTTAAACAATTCACGTTTAAATTTATATTAATATAGGTAGCTTAATGTCTACCATATTTGTAACTGTCTCTCCATTCATTTATTGCATTTTTTCTCTTATTCACTGTTGTGTGATTTTAATTAAGCATTTTATACAATTCCATTTTACCTCCTCTCTTAGCATATCAATTATACTTTTTTTTTTAATTTAATGGTTGTACTAGAGTTTGTAATATACATTTTTAACTAATTTAAGTCTGCTTTCAGATAACATCATACCACTTTACTTATCATGCAGGTACCTTACGCATAACAAAGTATCCCAATTCCTTCCTCCTATCTCTTATGACATTGTTCTCATCCGTTTCACTTATCCATATCCTACAATCACCTAGTACACTGTAACTAATGTTACTTTTAACAAATAATTGCCTTAAGATCAACTAAGAATATGATATGCTTAGGAGTAGACTTTTTAATATTAATTCTTCTTGGTGTTCTCTGAACTTCATGAATCTGAAGTTTGTTGTCCTGTCATTAAATTTGGAAAATTTTTTGTCATTATTACTTCAAATATTTCTTTTCTTTTTTTTTCCACATTCTGGTATGCCAGTTATGCATATGCTAATCTTTTACAAATTGTCCCACAGCTCTTGGGTATTTTTTCCTGTTTATATTCATTCTATTCTTTTTCTCTTTGCTTTTTGCTTTTTGCCTCAGTGATGTCCAATCTACTGATGAGTCCATCAAAAGCATTCTTCATTTCTGCTATTATTATTATTTCTAGCATACCATTTTGATTATTTCTCAGAGTTTCCATCACTATACTTATTTTAAACATCTGTTCTGGTATGTGGTCTATTTTTTTTCTACTAGAGGTCTTAACGCATTAATCATACCATACTATACCCATACCCATTGCCATTGAGTCGACTCTGACTCATAATGACCCTATAAGACAGGGTAGAACTGCCCCCATAGGGTTTCCAAGGAGCGGCTGGTGAATTCAAACTGTAGACCTTTTGGTTAGTAGCAATAACTGTTAACCGCTAAGCCAATATCGTGAGAAGTCTCTTAATTGCTTCCAAGAGTTGATTTGATAATACTATGGAAAACTTACGCAGTCCTTTCTGGTGGTGATGTTCAAAATACATACTTTGCAGGACTTGCCAAAGTCATATGCTTTTCTAATTGCCATAGAATCTCTATCATTTGTGTAGGAAAACTACAGTAGACAAAATGAATTAGAAAGATCTGAAGTGATAAATGTGAGCTACTGTGGTCATTTATTTCATACATGTTATCTAATTTAATCTTTAAAATAACCTTTTGTGTTAAGAATTATTAGTCACATTTTTACATTTGAATTGAGATTTACAGAATTCAACAGTTTTATCAAGTTTGCCCAACCTGTAGGTTACACAGCTGAGATTTGTAGTTTTCTCTCTCCCTCCAAAGTCTATGTTCAAAGTCCATTTTTTTCTATGTTGTGCAAGTAAGGTATTGATATGATAACATACAATAGTCCTATTTTTCTGCCTGAAAATTCTGCTTCAAATGTAAAATGACTATACAGATTATTTACAAACCTCTCCTAATAAATATGGAAGAAATACTTTTCTTATCTTCTGTGTTTATATAGAACAGCACTGTCTGGGCAAGTTCTTAATACTTATTGTCCTAAAAGTTAAAATGTAAATAATAATATGAATATATACACTCTTTTAGTTATCTAGTGCTTCTATATACCATGGACTTCCAAAAGAATGGACAACTCTCTCTTGGAAGAAGTACAGCCAGAATGCTCCTTGGAAGTGAGGATGGAAAGACTTTGCCTCACATACTTTGGACATGTAATCAGGATGGACTAGTCCCTGGAGAAAGACGTCATGCTTTGTAAAGTAGAGGGCCAGCTAAAAAGAGGAAGATCTTCAACAAGATGGATTGGTACAGTGGCTGCAACAATAGGCTCAAACACAGCACAGTTGTGAGGATAGGGAAGAACTGGGCGGTGTTTCATTCTGTTGTACATAGGGTCGCTATGAGTTGGAACCAGCCCGACGGCACCTAACAACAACACCAGTGCTTCTATAATAGAAATACCACAAGTGGGTGGCTTTAACAAACAGAAACTTATTTTCTCACAGGAGGCTAGAAGTCCAAATTTAGGGTACTGGCTCTAGGGGAAGGCTTCTCTCTCTTTCAGCTCTGGAGGAAAGTCCTTGTCTCTTTTGAGCTTCTGCTCCTGCATGATCTTTATGATGTGGCTTGGCATCTATCTTCCCCTATCTTTGCCTTCTAGCTTTCTTGTTTAATCTCTTTTATATTTCAAAAGAGATTGACTTAAGACACACCCTAGATTAACAGTGTCTCATGAACATAACAAAGAAAACCCATTCCCAACTGGGATTATAACCACAGGCATAGGGGTTAGGATTTACAACACATATTTTCGGTGAACACAATTCAATCTATAACACACACATAATCTTGTGAAGATTAAACAAAAAATACCATGTAAAGCATTTACCAGTGTCTGCCTACGCAGAATATCACTAAGTAATTTTTGGGTATTACTAAAATTCACTTCAGGCCACTAAAGAGAGCTCCTTATTACTTTTTCTTTGTGAATAAATGAAACTTATATCTAAATACCTTGAGTGTAGGTAACCTATCGTTTTGTCTTTACATCCTAGCTATAGAGCACACTATTTAACAGATAGTAAAGGACTAACCTGTAGATAGGTTACATAAATGCATGAACAAAGCTGACTGTGCATGCAGTGTAATAAAGTTAACAGAATGGTTTTATTTAGGCATACTTAAATTGTCCTTGTTTTTTTTTTTTTAAATCTTATTTAAACTGTAGCTAATTCTTCTGAATGACCACAACCCTGTTAATTTTAAATCCTATATTCAATTGTTATTTTACCTGCCCTGAAGTGTAGATTAAGAGGTCTTTAAACATCAGAACTTTTAGTGGAAAATTCAGAATTTATTATTACAAATCTTAGCTTTAAGGCTTTCACGCAGGTGTTGAGAAAGGGCTTAATGGGAGGTAATTTATAAAACTGCTGTCTCATTAAGGAATTATTGGAGATAAATAATTGGAACATCCTGGTTGTTTAAAATACAATACAAAATAAAACAGTAAAGACTTTGGACATTTGTGTTTATTCCTGTCCTGTATGTAATATACTTTATAAATATTAATCCTGTGGTGTTTCTCTACCGTCTTTATCAGCTAAGTACAACATTAATACTGTCTTTCCAATACTGGTAAGGGACAGTGGATTCTATTCATAATATACTACTGTAGCCTTGAAAGTCAATAACTTTTTAACATTTCAGTAAGCATGGTCATGAATGTTTTTTTGAATAGATAATGAAGTAGCTCAACACAGGTAACATTTATGTGTATGCATGTGTGTGCATGCACACATGTGTGTGTATGTGTGTGTGGAACAAAACATAATAAACAACTCTGTGAAAAGTTGAAACATTTGTTTTAAACAAACACGGTACACTTACCATGTCTGGGCACAACCTTATCTTCAGCAAGATAAAAATCAGTGAAATGTAATATAGCCCAAGAACATGACACTAAAGATTTTTTTTTTCTCTCTCTCTACCTCTCTCTCTATTTCTTTTTAAAGAATCCAGGAATTTCAAAAGTCTGAAATTCATCCATGTCATAACCTTGTTTGGATCATGGAATCTTAAAAAACTTCAATAAATAATCTGGAAAGTTTAAAGAATATAGAGATTCTCATAATACTTTGCTTGAGATTCCCTCAAAGATGAACAGATATATTTTTTTTTTTTTTCATTTCTGGTGGCATCATCATTGTTCAAGGGTTGATAAACTTGAACAAAGCCAAGTGCTACAAGGCATTCTCACCTAAGAGGAAGGTCAAAGGGTTTTATTTGACTAAGTGCTTGATTGATGAAACATGTAAGTCGCCATTATTCTGTGCTAGGCACTATTTCTAAATGTGTTATAAATATTAACTTATTTAATCCTCATTACAACCATACGAGGTACATCCTCTTCCTATTTCGTTCTACATATGGAACAACTGAGGTACATATTGGTCCCAGGCAAATAGCAAGAAACTGTCATCTGGAATTTGAACTCATACATTAGCTGGTTTCAACCGCTCTAGTCACAGAATACTTTCAGTCTCGTTTATCCAACATATTTTCGAACAAACACAAGTGGATCTGTGTAACTGGTTTAAGGGCACATTGTTTGACTAGATCGCCATTATTGAATTTATTTCCTCGGTTTTAAGTACAATGATATGAATTCTTTTTTCTCTCCTGACAACTTTTCCAAATGCCTTACACTTCATCAAGTATCTTGAGAAGGTGTTTGATCATCTTCTATGGTTCAAAGAGTATAACCATTAGAACTTATATTCCTAATTAAGCAAACAATTACTTTCTAAAAAGTGTTTATACAACCTCCTTTGGAAGAAGAGCATATGCAACTTTAGGAAGAAACCAAATAACATATTTACAATGGTTCCAATTTTATATTTAATGCAATAGCATGATTGCCCTGATTTATGTAATGGGATTACTTATCATTTGAATGAGTTGATGTAAGTGATCACATCAGCTTCTGAGATTCATTATGAAAAATTCTTCTGGAAACCGCTATATTCAGCCCTTGTATCTGGAAGCAGGGGTTAGTGTAACTTTACTGAATAATCAGATATTGGTTTGCCTCATTTGGTTCACATATTCTTCATCAAGGTCCTGTGTTTTACTAATCTTTTTGATTCGCTCTTTGGCTTTGCATTACGATTCAGGTAGCACTAATCCTTTAATTTCTGCAACACTTAATGATATAACTTTATTTAATGATGTCAACGCCCAGTCTTCATTTTAGTTTCCACACGGTAAGCAATACTTCAATATACTGCTTAAAATCCTTAAACTCATAGTTTTGAGCAACATGGAAGCCTCCATTAACTAGCCTTGTTTACCTAACCAGGATACAGTGATAAAGGCTGGTGAGATGGTGCTACAGCTTTACTGAATGATTGGTCTTAGGTAGTATTTGTTTGGATGAAAAAAAGCTACAAAAGTGAACTTCTGAGTATTCTGTTCTGTTTGTGTGAGGATACAACTAAGGCTTATCAGACTCTGACTTAATCTACCCAGTATAAACGCTTTAAATCAGGCATTTAGTTGAAACATGACCCAAACACAAATTTCCAGGGCATGGCCATATTTTATCACTCACCAAGAACATTGAAGAATGGATTTATGTGTATATCCCTCTTTCTGTCATTTTAATAGAAAATATGTGGTGTTAGCTCCAAACTATAAGAGATGAACATACCTCTAATACGGTTTTAGTTAAAAGTTAACCTTTACTTAAATATTTCATTTATTATGTATAAGAACCAGTGAAGGGAGAAACAAACTAAACATACCTAAACTCTAGCCATGAATCACAGCATGAAAAATCCATGTCTTACACTGTACTTTTTCCTAGCCATATTACTATCAGTGTATTATAAGTAATGCCTTTAAATAAAGCAATACATCCTTCCTAATGTGAAATTCTGGATGCATGCTTGCAGATGAGATTACACAAAGAATTATACTTGGCTAATTTATTAACTCAAATTAACTTTCTGTATAAAAGTAGGTTCTACATTCACAGAAATCTGAGAAGTGATAAGATTTTAAACATATCTCTTAAACTGTAATATTCATTTTGCCACTTCTGTACATATAATGTTGGATACCTATTCTATTTATAATCTATCTACAAATGCCAAAGGATTTGCTGTATCAGAGGAATAAAACCCATTAGAGACAATAAGACATGTAAGACTCATTTAAAATAAGATTAAAAATGAGAACATTTGAAAGAATATATAACTACCATGTTATCAATATTCATTTTAAATATTTTCAAAAAAATGATTGTTTTTCAATTGAAATTTTAAAGAGAAATATCCACATAATTTATCCACAAGAATGTGCTAATTGATTATATTCACAACCAAAGGATTTGTAAGACTACCAACAGAATCTAGAGTTAGATTTTTGTGTGTTCTCATAGAAGTCTTCAAAATAATCTCTAAAATTTAACACCTTCAGTAATTTAATAAAAAAAAAATCATTACAGTGCTTCTTGACGTTCTTTATAGAAAATAGAGTTCAGAATCAAAGAGAAACTCTTCCTGTGGTCAGGAAAATGGATGGGATTTCAAACCATAAGGTCATATTGCATATAAATTATACAATATATCATATTGGTTCATTTCAGCTTTTTGAAATCACATTATATAATTTCTGCTGCAAGACAGCAAAGGAGCACCATTGACACTCAAGTTTTGAGACTACAGAGAACACTTGCGAAGTTTAAGTATATAATGTCAGGATATATTTTCAAGTCCTTGCAGGCACATTTGAAGTATCTGTTCTTTATTGGTTGGTACGGATGCTAAACAGATACATACCTATGGCAGGTACTTGAGTAGCTTTTCTGAATCATCCATCTTCTACTCATTTTAGGGAACTCCAAGTGTATGTGTCAGAGTGATAGAGAATTTAGAATTTTGTATTTTTGTGTTATTAAAAGACACATAGATTAGATAAATAAGGTTTCTTAAACTATGAAGTCTAAACACTGTAAGATATATTTTGAGTTGTGGCTAGTTGTAAAAAATGAAGATAAAAAGAGCATGGCTCAGAATGAAGATATTCTGCATATGTATTGAAATGAAATGATAACAATATATTATACTAATGGTCTCTGGGATATTGCATTTTATTGCTGTATATCAGCAATTAAGAAAAGCAGGGTGGTAAAGCAAGTGGAAATAGAAGTCATGTTAACTGGTTGATAAGTGGCTGATTTGGTTCTTTGTAATCGTCAGGAATCTAAAGAACCTAGAAATAAATGACATTGCTTTGTGCCCAGTGTGAATACACGTGCAAGCCAATCCGTCACCAAGACAGGTACAGAACAAAATTAATATCACAATGAAAGCAGTCAGGTACACACAACAATTTGTTTTAGAATTTATTATGCACAAGGAATATGCATATTTTTCTAATCACCATGCTTCAACGTATCAATCTTTTCTCAGAATATTATTCAAATGGTGAAATTTCCATTAAATGAAATCACTGTCCTTGGGAAATCAAGAGCCACAAAATAAAATTATACTATGGCATTCAGTATTATTAAAAATTGTAATTTTGAGAGTAAATTTGTTCATTATTATCTTTCTAAATTATTAGAATATTGGCAATGAAGAATAGAAAATATTATTATAAATATTAACAATCTCAGACCCACATATATTAGAACACATCATATAGGGTGTTTTTATTTTTTTCCCCTAAATAGGGTCTAGCTAAGTTAATATTGAAATTATCTTGCATTCTTAAAAAAAAAAGGTTTTGAAAGAGATAATTCATGGTAAGATTACATCTTATTCAGACATTATGGAAGTATGTATAATTAACTACAAAATAAAATATATTTTATTTTAAATTTAGGTTATCTAAATTTGTACTTCCCATTTAAGTTCAACTCCATCTGAATATTTAAGAAACCTTTAAATTAGCTGTAATTTATTGTCTCTAGATAGAAATATTTAAAATATTTTGTAAAGATCGTATATCTTTAATGTATATAAGGCAAGAAAAAATGTCAAATTCAATGGTAGCTATATGGTACCCTCAGAAAATGAAGGCAAGAAATAATAAGGTAATCTGATAACTAGTTTTTTTGTTTGTTTTTTCATCTACTCTGTTTTCCTTTGGTTAGATATTGTATTGGTCCTCTGCTTGAAAAACTGTAACATGAAATTCTCTCTCAGTTTTTGTTTTTTTTCCCCCCAATTGTCTTCAAGAAGAGAAAATTAGGATGTCAGAGTTTCTAGGTGGTAACCTTGAGATAGTGGTACTTTCCTCACTGGATTCTGTATTTATTGATTTAAACATCAATAATTGTTCTAAAAATGCTTTTGAATGAGAAGGATTCTGGTCTGCTAAAATAGATCGCTGCTCAAATTTTCTTCCCTAGAAATATCAAAAGAATTTTAAGAGTAAAAGAGATTGAGGCAGCACCACTCTGCCTCCTTGGGATAGAGCCAACTCTGGAGGGAAGAATAGTTCTAAATGGAAAGATCAAGGGTTATAAAATCCAATATAGTGAAACATACATGCTATGTGACCTTGGAAAACTACCTAACCTCTCGGATCCCATTTATAAAATGAATAAAATAATAACTAACTTACTAGGTAGTTGTGAGCTGAAAATGAGGTAATGTTTGGAAAGGATGCTAAGACTTGGGAGACTACTTTTCTTGATGATATGTTCAAGAGAAAATATGTGTTTGGTAGATTAAACAAGTGAAGTTAATGAGACTACACTGAAAATGCTCTAAAACGAACCATGATACCCCATATTCTAGATCACTTACTTATGTGGAAGAAACCTACTTTAGTATTAAGAATTTTCATTGAGTAACAATTTTTGTGAGAAATTCTCCAGGTCCTCAGTAGGGTGGACTGCCTTTATTCTTTTCCACAGGCAGTAAAACTGCAGAATGACATCTTTTGACTTTTGTCTTTGGGCCACATTCCTTGGAACTAGAACTGTGTTTTAGAAGATCGAATTTATTGTAAATAAAGAGTTTATGGATATGTTTGTGGTTCTGACTATTGGTAAACCAACTTGGTACAGAACAAGATTTGAAAAACAAAGATTTGACAATGAAGATTATTAAAGAAGCGGGTTCCTTAGTTTGTTTGGATGGTTAATTGACTGATTTTATACTAAAGTGCAGTTCAGTTTTTTATAAGAACCAAAATGAATTCATATTTTTTATCACCCCTGCCATGTGTTTAGATACAGCCTAGACATGGCATGACAGAGTTAGCACGTGGGAAAAGAACAAGGGAAATTTCAAAGTTTAAATTATTAGAGGAGTAAATTTCCAAAAAGTATTAGGTGTTATTAAAATACTGCTTCTACAAAAAATATGAAAATACATAAAAGGACCTGATAATAATGTCAAAATAGAATTGAGTTCCAGAATGCGATTAAAATCCTAATATAAACGAATCAGTGCTGTGTTTATGTACGTTTATTCACGAAGGGAAAAGCCTCTGGCCATGGGGCAATTGCAGACTGCACCTTTATACTCATTCCACTTTATGTTTCCACTTTTATCTATGCTTGGCTCAACGGAGTTATAGGGGCTGTCTGGAGTACTTCCCACTTCTACAGCTTTTTGGAATATAAAGTTCTGAAAGTGAAAATAGTGAGCTAAAATGGAGATTATAATTATTATGAGATTACCATTGTGAGAGTATATTTATGATATTATAAGATTATACCCAGAATTCTAAGGTACCCACTACAATGGATTACTACTTCTTGAAATTGGGGAAGGTGATAATGACCAATGATGTGGAGAAACAGTACTTGGTATTTAATAAATGGCTCATACTATTCCATCAACACCTAAGTTATTAAGAAAGTTCCTGGGAAGACTGATGGAAAGTGATCACTTGTCTTGGGGTCCTTAAAATACATGCTAAACAAAAACACAACTTAACTCTTTAGGAGGTGAGGGGTATATTAACTATTGAAAACACATACAAAGAAAAGAAAACCAAACAAAATATGAAATTTCCTTTGAATTCAATGAGAGCTCATCACTCAGAAAACAACGACAATGGGCTAGGACCGAATGTTGGAAAATAAAAGGTGTAAAACCCAGGTCATAAGCTCAGGTTAATCATGAAAATCTTTGTAAAGATTTTAAGTTAGTTAACTGGAGGCATGCCTACACAATTTTAATATCCACTACCAGTTTGCTGTTTTATTTATATCTGAATAAATAACAAAAACTCTAATAACGTGTGGCTCTAGGTTCCTACCCTGAGCGTATTGATGTTGGTAGATTCACCTCTTCTGCATTGCAGTGAGTTTCATGATGGCAGTTGCACAAAGACTACAGTGTTCCAAAGGAGCAAAAATAATTTGAGAGATAATTCATATTTTTGCTGTGGCTCTATTAGCATATAAAATTATTTGAAAAAAATCAGAGTTCACAGAAATACAGTTTCATGTTCCAATAATTCCAATAGTTACAAAAAAGGGAATAGTTCATTTCAGGTGGAAATAGCCTTTTCTCAAGGAATAGTTCTCCTCAAGTGTCCTTTAAAACACATTCTAAAACCAGAAGAGATGATTTGCAGCAGAAATTCTACAGGGTTACTTAGGCTTAGCTACACATATACATGCACAAAAGAAAGAGGAAAGAAAAGACACTGCTTCTGTCAGAAAAACAAGCACTTTTTCCCCCTGGTGTCATGTCTTTGGATATGTACCGCCTTGGAGAAATGTAGAAATCATTTTTATACATGGAACTGTCTTAGAAAACTAGAGATTTTAGTACAAAGAAATCAATTCACTGAAAGAATGTCCACATGCCATTGTTATAAGTTATTATATATATATATAAATATATATATACACATATATGTATATATATATATATATATACACAAGAGGAACTTACAAAGGACCCCTGTTTTACAGTTACTGATGTACTATACATTAGCATAGTGGGTTTACACCTTCTCCAGGCCTGAGTTACACTTAGTATTACAAATAATATTATAATAATGCTGAAAATACTGATACAAAACAGCTTTAAGATGATATTTCCAAAAAATATCCCTCCTTTTAAAATTGAACTGCTTAATTCAGGTTTTCTTTTTGAATGTTTCAGTTTAAAAAAGATTTTCCAAGAAAATACTAGCATTTAAAACATCTCTTAAAATGTCTATTAAATGACAGCTTTTCTTAAATAGATTATTTTTTACAAAGTATAATCCAAAAGTCTATTTTCCAGGAAAACAAAACTATAAACTCCAAAAGTTTAAATCAAAAACAGTATTTGTGATACACAGCATTTCCATATCCTGGGAAAAAAATCCTTGATTATTTTTATCAAGCTCATTTATTTACAGATTTGTAATACGGTAGCAACACACACCAACTTTCAGAACAAATCAAGATGAATTCCACCATTAATAATCATAATTTTTCTATTTTTCTAACATTTCTTAAATATTGCCCAGCCCAAAATGTATATCTGTGTGCATATTATAGCTTCTAAAGTATAGTGGGAATTTTAGATAGCAGTCTCATTAAGTCGAGCAAATTGCAGTGTGTATTATTCTCTTTTGGCAGAATTACAAACACACAAACAAAGGAAACATTTGGCAAACGTTTGTCTTGATGCACATGTGTCTTCCCTTGGAAAACCAAAATTGCAAATACAACATATTCACTAAACTCTTTATTAATTCTGATCAAAGTTCAAATATTTATCAAAGCTAGGGGCGAAAATCTAATGGCCTTTCCCCAAGGTATAGAGCTTAAATACATTTTTATATTAGGTGATGTGCTTCAAACATAGCTCTAATTTAAGCAGGTTAGTCAGATGCCATGCCAAAACTGCTATCTCAATCTCCCTTTATGCTTTTCATTTGTACTTGCTGATGGATTCTGTCAGTTAAAGAAAGCAGGGGAAACAGATCATGCAGTAGGTATGACAGTTTCAATTTGCATGGACTATGTTTAATGTGGATACAGTTACCAGCTTTTATCTTTGTAAAAGAAAACTACAGCCCTGAGTCCTACTTTTTTTTAATTTAATTTTTTATATCTTGATATTTACTGCTTCTTTATTAAATATAAATGAATTATTTTAGATTTATTGACCTATTTCATGTATAAAATATATTATTCCATATTTTTCAAAGAGAAATATTTTGTCATCAAATGAGTTTTAATATACCTCTTAGAGTTTTATTTCTAAGACCAAATTGCAATAGTTTACATATATTTTACTTTTTGTTTTGAGTCTAGATGGCTGCATAATCAGAGTATGGTATATTGGGCTACCAAAAACTGACTTTCTGTTCCTCAGTTCACCATATAGAGTCATAGATATGGGTTGATGAGTATAATGCAAATTTGGACATAGTTTAAAACAAACAAACATAAAACCATATATATATATGTATATATATATATGCACATATATATATGTATATATATGTGCACATATATATACATATATTTTAAAAATACAAGGAAAATGAAATAAAATAATATTTTTCATAGAAAGTGCCTTCCACCAAATTTAAAAAATATGCTTATACTTCCATGACAGTGAATCAAAGGGCATAGCATATCATGCTCTATTCATCATTTGTGAAAATTCATCCAACTTTACCGCTTCACTGTGCTATGTCATAGTACTTCAACATCAATAGCAAAAGCTAAAAGTAAAAATTTTAGAGGATCAGAGCTGTCATTAGCTATTTGGCTAGCAATTACTCAGTCTGAAATCCTTTCTGAACTAGTGTGAACTAAAAATTTAGAGGATAAAAGAAGTAGCCTTTTCCCCTTAATAGTATTGCAAGATATGCTTGAATGTATGTAATAGAGAGACAAACGCATCCCTAGGTTACGTGCAAGCAAACTTCATTCTTCAAATAAATATTATAACATCAAATATAAGACTTTAAAACCCTTCTTCTTTTCTCCTTCTATTAACTATGTAATTTAAAATTCTTTACAGTTCCTTTATCTATTCATTCCTCACATCTATTTTCACAGTAACACCATTAAGTGAACAGAATACTAGTCGATATTACCTTCCGAAACGTCAATGCGTATCAGTGAGTGATAGAAATAAAAGATAAATAAGTTATGGACTACATAAACTAGCAAGATGTTTCCATTTATTATACATATATATAGTAACGTCTTCAAAGCAATTCAATCTAATTCAATTAACATGCTCAAACCCTCATTCTGGAAAAAAAAAAAGAGGGGGGCGGCACAACTCTTTGTTGGTAATTAAAAATAAAAAGCACTAAGAAGTATATGATGATTTGAATATGAATTATGCATTATGCATGGGAAACACTTGGTCCTAACCATCTTTATTCTACCCAGAGACAGGAATAAGGTGATTACCCATCCTGCTGGCCTAGAGTCTGCAGCTCAGTGGTGTGTAAACTGTGGTGGAGAAAAACATTCTTCCTGCTGTACATGTGTAAAGAGATTGGCCCTCTTGGTGGCTGTCCAAACCTGCCAGTAAAGGTTGAATGTTGTCGAGCCACAGCAGCTTGATCCTTTGGTTTTTCTGAGAATGTGGAGAACCCTTCTGTCTTAGAAACTGTTGGCTTCAGAGAGCTCTGTACACCTGTGGCCCGTAAGTTCTGAGTGACCTCTGAAGTGAGGGTGTCACAAGTTCCTCTTGAATGTTTGATAACTTCCACTAGTTCCTTGTCCTTCAAGAAATTACTTAAACATAGACTTGAGAGTTGACATGTCTTGCTTTTGTAGGGGCTTGTCTGTTCGGTTGTGGAGTATCTAAAACGGTCCTCGGTGGGAGTATGCGTTGGTTTTCTGTCCTTTGTGCTGAGACTTTGGCTCACAATTCGATTTCGATATGTAGCCTATGATAAGGACACAGAAAGGAAAAGAAGCCTTTAAAAAGTGCATTCATTGCATACATAGCATACTAAGTGGTATTTACACATTACATATTTGTATGCAAACTCCTTACCTTTTCATCAAAGTTTAAGAAAAAACAACAATGCATGGACTTGTCCATGAGGTTAAAATCTTCATTCAAATATGACTACTCATAAGTGGTTAAATAGTGAATTTATTCTAAAAGGCATTTTGAAAGTTGCTTATTGAATTTTTCAAGTTTGAATTTTTTGTTACGGTGTTCTCTAAAAATATGAATTATTTTAATATCCACATATGAAGCTATTAAAGTTTGTTTTGTTGGTTTTAATATGCTAGATTTTCCTACGTATATGCACAGGAAGGTTTAGAATTATCAATATCCTAATTTGTATCACCCTAGTGGTATCCTAGCAGGTGATGGAATTAAAAACACCAAAGTCAGTTCAATGGCCTAAGGAGACCAACAGACAACTTAGAAGAAATTCCAGCACTTGGTTCATTCAGACTTTTGGATGCACTTTATTAATCAGATTAGGTCCATGAGTATGTGACATCTAGCTTACAAGAAGCTTATTCTCAGGTGATAGACACAAGACATAGCTCATTAAATCATGCTGTGGAAGAAGCAAACTTGTATTATCTTGCAAGCTGGCAGCAGAATTCCACTTGGAGAGAGCACTGTCTTGTTTAGAAAAATCATTGAGGTAGATGCTAAGATTATCTGGCTAATTGCTCTGCTGGCAAAAATGAAAAAAAAAGAAAACTGAGGAATTTACTGTTGCTACAGAGAAGGAAAAGTGAACAAAGACAGAAGAGTCATGCAAATTGCAGTATAATATGTGCTGAAGGAGTCAGTGAACTTTTCTGGTTACTTGATAATGAAATGGTATATAGTTTCAAACAACCATTTTTCCATTTTTCCTCAAAAACTCTATCTCCAAACCTAATCTCTGCCTTGAGGCCCAATTTGCTCATCCAGCCATTAGCACTTTTTGTTTAAAAAAAAAAAAATCACACAATTTGCATAAAACAAAAAACTTGATTTTCTACTCCAAAGCCCATTCTGCCCAAGTAGTCTTCTCAGTAAATGGCACCACCATCCAACCAAAACCTGAAAATAATCTTTTGCTTTCCCTGTTTTCCTCATACCCCTTAAAATCAAGTTCTTGCTGCTGTACTGCTAACCTCAAGTCATCTACTTCTCTCAGTATCCACCTCTGTCTTCCTGATCCAGTCAGCTCCAGTCTGGACTACAGCAAAACCCCCTAACTTGTTTCCCTCACTCTAATAAGGCATTATTCACACAGTGGTTCAAGTAGGGCTTTACAATTTTGGTAGATGATGGATGGATGGATGGATGGATAGATGGATGGATGGATGGATGGACAGATAGGCAGATATACAGATAGAATTCTGGGGACACCAATTTTACCTGGCCTTGCAGATAAGAGACAGGTGTACAAAGAAGGCCTCAGGTAAATTCCTTTAAACTACTGGTTCTTAGATGTGGTTCCCAGATCAGGAGCAGTAGCATCAGTAGGAACTTCTTAGAAATTCAAAATATCAGGTCCCACCCTAGAAGACCCAAAGCAGAAACTCCAGGTGGGGGTGGACCCCCACAATCTGTGTTTTGACAAGCCACACAGGTGATTGTGATGCAGGCTGAAGTTTGAGAGCCACTGTTCTAAACACGTTGGTGCTCTTCTTTCAGCTGAGGATTTGTTTCTCCATCAGTACTTGATTTTACATACCGATAGAATATAAACTCCATGAAGGAAAAGATGTTCTGCTCTGTTCAAAACTATAAAAGGGGCCTAGAAAATTGTCTGGCACATATTAAGCCTTCAATAAATATTTGCTGATAAAGATTTTCTGTTTGTACAGTAATTATCTGCTATTGACTGTATTATATGCCATGCAGGTTTCTAATGTCCTTACACATTTAATCCTCACAAGAATTTTTTGAGATAGCTTCTATTACTATCCCTATTATACAGACTGGAATTAAGAAGCACAGCAAGTCTGTTTGTAGAGTAGAGCTAGTGTAGGATAGACAGTCAGCTTGTTTAACAACCAATTCATTCTTTCTCCAAGTATTTCCATGGGAATATGTCTAAACTGTATCACGTTTTTCTAAGATGTATTGCATAGGAAACAAAACTGGAATTTAAATGGAAGCTTCAAAATTATAATTACTGAATGGAATCTCCCTACTTTTCTGTGTAACCAACATGTATAAAGGAAATCTTTCAGACTGTCTTCATACTCAGTAATTTCAGATTGTGGTATTTTGCTACCCATGCTTTTTCTCTTTTTATCGTCTTGATATTCGTGGTAAATTGCCATCCTAGTTTTTAGCATGTGCTTACATGCAGTAGACCCTCCTTGTTACTTCAGTTTGTCATTTTCTCTCTTCCATAGATGGGTAGTAGAGATGCTGCATGTATAAATGCTAAACGCTTATGTAATTGTTTAATCAGTTACCAACAGACGCCCAAATCAACGCTATGCTTAATATCTGCATTCACACGTTAGAAAAACGATGGGTACTGTTTGTGCAATACTGTGAGGAAAATTTTGTTTCAGGACAAAAGAAACATTAGTAAATCCATAATGATAATTACCAGTGATAATGTTTCTTTTCATTTCTATTTTTTAGAGATACTGCCTAGGAAGTAGGGAAAGTGGCAGAGATTTCCTTTTTTTTTCATTAATTTAATGCTATATTTGAGGGAAAAATTTGTTTTCTGTATATGATAATTTTAACCCGCTTGATACATTACATTAAATTCAATATACAGTTTTAATAAAGAAATGTTGAAAAGGATCAAACAACTCAATCAAACAGGCAGCCTCAGTGCTCCTTCTTCAGCACATTATCCAGTACCTATAAGGTGTATGTGAATCTACCATAAAAAGAAAGAAAATGAAGGATTTTATCCTCAATTTTTAAGGAAAAATACATATTTAAATCATTCATTCCTATTTGTTGGGAATAATTTGCTTTTGAAAGTTTACACTTTTTTTTTTTTTTTTTAAGTTCTCTGTAATGTTCACCACCAAGCCCAAGGCTCACAGTGTATATGGTAGATTGCATAGTGCAGGGGTTGATGGCATGAATTTGGGGTCAGACACATAGGGATTTATTTATTCACTGGATAAGTATTTATTGACCATTACTGAGTGCAACAAGCCCTGGTGTCGCAGCAGTTAAGAGCTCGGCTGCTAACCAAAAGGTCAGCAGTTCGAATCCAGCAACCACTCCTTGGAAACCCTATGGAGCAGTTCTACTCTGTCCTATAGGGTCGCTCTGAGCCGAAATTGACTTGATGGCAATGGGTTTACTGAGTGCAAGGCACTGCATTATGTGATGGGAAACAGTGCTGCTCATAAAAGACCTAGCTTCTGACTTCAGGTAGCTTAAAGTCTAATAGGAAAATCACCGAGAATGAGACACTTTTTAGCTGAATGACCATGGCAAGTTACTTAATTTTCATAAGTATTCAATTACCCTATCTGTGAAATGGAAAGATTTGTAGTCATACTTATGTCATACTTAAATGAAGTAATGTATATAAAATGCCTAACATAGCTATCTTGATGACAGTAACAATAATAATAATAATGACAACCACAAAATAATCAATAGACTGAGAAGTTACTTTGTTAGGAACTCATTCCATCGTTTATGACCTAAACCACTTTGAACACTTCTATCTTAACTTGAAAAAAAAAGAAAAGGTAATTTACTCCAGAGTATCTGAGTAATTTTCTATTTATTGTTGTAGTTTGAGTTCCTCAGAACACAGACTCCGAGACAGATATTTGTAGGAAGTTTATTGAGGAATGTTGTAAAGTCAACACCCGTGGAGGAATAAAAAAAGCAGAGTCAGGCAGGAGGATAAGGTAAACCAAATGCAACTGATCATACAGGGAAAGCAGGGATAGCTCTTCATAGTTGTCCTCAGTTTAGACAAGTGGATGGGGGCCTTATACCTTTGCATTAACCAGTTACTGTTTTCGACATGGGGAGCGTTTGGGAAGAGTACATAACACTGAGTGGGTGAGTAGGCTGTAGGCTTTCTTTCTTTTTTTCCTTTGCATAGGGAAATTAGTTGAGAGCTGTCAGCTGCCAATAGTTTCAAAAACTGAGGGAATGAAGTTTTCATTCTCCAAAGCGTGTGTGTGTTTAGGGTGGGGAGTAGGTTGAAAGAGAGAACTGGGAGGCACACCACAGCATCCACTACATTCATTATCCTAATTATGTGTTAATATATTATGGGACAATTTGGCATCATGGAAAGAACATTGAACCTTGAGCCAAAAGACTCTAATCTTGGCTGTGCTACTATCTAACTATGTGAGCTTCAACGAATAATTTGATTTTTCTTGGTTTCAGTTTCTGAGCCAAAGAGAAGACTAAAATACAAGCTGTAGAATTTAGATCTTGAAGAAACCCTGAAACTCAATCAACTTCTTTTTAGTTCTAAAATTGTATATTTAGAATATATATTTTATTATATACATATTGGAAAATGTATAGACAGACATATGGAAGATCTCCTTGTTCAAATTATAAAAATTTATTTTGGCAGACATTTGTATTTGGTTTCCCTGCTGCAGAGGGAAATAAATAATTTCTTCATCATGTCATTAATTGATGTTAATCCATTCTGAAGCTCCTGAGATCATCCTTGAAGGGAATTTTGCTGCATATGCCTAGGCATATCTTTCTCAAAATTGGAATTAAGTTACCCCAAACTCAAATAATTGTGTTAGTTTTTGAACAATTAAGTTGTCAAACAACTATTTTATTATGTATCCATAGAGTTCCTAGTAGAGGATGAAAGATGGTAAATTTAGTAATTAATCAAGTGTGCAGATTATAATAAAATCAGTTGTTTGCCTATAAATTCCTTCCTCTCATTTAATCACTAGCAAATATAACCTGTATTTTATCAAGTCCAAGATGTTATTGATTTATTTAAAGCACATTATTATTTTATGTACAACTAAGAAAGGAAAAAAAAAACACATGATGTTAATTAAACTATGGTGATATAATTTCTTAACCCTTTTAAGAACCAATTATTTTCTCCTTTGAATATTTTGTTAATACTATGTGTTTTCACTAATGAAGGCGTGCTGATTAAAGGACCAATTCAGAATTATTGTTGTGAGTTATGGATTTTGATACCCATTATCTGGGATCACATATGTCCCAGCAACCTCTGGATGACATAAATCCTGCCGATATGAGTCAATGATAAAATCAGTTATTTTTATTTTTTTAATTTTATTTATTGAAAATTTGCAAAACATGAGGTAAAACGTGAAGGCACCTGGCAATGACTGTACATACCTTTTATTCTAATCTCCTTCTTCTTAGCCTTTTTATTATTTTTTATAAAATTTTTCAAAACATGGTACAATACATTCTTTCGTACTGTAAAAGCAGTATGTACAGACCAAATAAATAAAGCCAAGGGATTTTTTTTAGCTCAGGAAAATTACCATTACAATACATTCTTCATGACTGCAAAAGCAGTACTTAGAGACAAAATAAAACTAAAGGAATTTGAATCTCAGGAAAAATAGCACTACTATGTATTCTTCAAGGAGCTCAGGTGGCGCCGTGGTTAAAGCAATCAGCTGCTAACCAGAAGGTCAGTGGTTCAAACCCCAGAAGCTCCATGTGAGAACAATGTGGCATTCTGCTTCGATAAACATTTACAGTCTTGGAAACCCTATGGGGCAGTTCTACTCTGTTCTATGGGATCACTATGACTAGGAATCAAATTGACAGTAGTGGGTTTGGTTTTGGGTATGTATTCTTCATTATAACAAAGGCAGAACTAACAGCTAAGAAGCAGAAACAGCTGCCCTGGAATACTGCAGAACTGCTCACAGCAGTACATCCCGCTGGTTACATACAGAAACAATGATTGGGCCCTAAGTTTGAATGCAGGGTAAGAATAATTTATAGGAGTTCCAATCTCTTGAAAAGTACCACTGCAATGGATTATTCCTCATTGGAAAGCCATTGTTTACTGTTCAGAATCCAGAAAAAAAGGGAGCCTGTACCACCTGGAAACAATGAATGGCAAAATGGAGAAAATGGCCACTATGACTGAATGAAGACTGGCAATAGCTTATTCTCATGGTAAGTACATTCTCACAAGAACATAGTCACTGGGAAGCATAGTGAGGAGGTTTATCTCACAGAAATAAAAGCAACCTGTCAAAAGTTTAGAAAATTCACACATCCAAGAAGCATCACCTGAGACAATGCTCAATCTACACAAAAATGAGGCTCCCACACAGGATTTTTTAGTTTCAAAAGGCTCTCACCTTGAGGCTAAATGTGGTAAAATCGAGCTACACCCTTTTCAGTGAAATCTAAAGGCATAACAAGTGGGTGGGATACAGTATATCCCACGGGTCTCGAAATGGTTAACTATAGTGTGTTTAACCCATTAATCAGTTATACCAACCTCTCATTGCAATTTCTCTTGTCTTCAGTTGCCTTGCTTGGTATTTGATAGACAATCCTTTTGCATTTATCTCAATGATATAGCTTCATTTATATATGAGTATATTCCTTCTTTAGATTTCATAAAGTATTTGGTTTTTACTTTGTAAGAGAGTATAGAAATGAAGACATTCCTCCTACTATAAATATTTGTTTTACTAATATCAATGTTACACCCTGCTTCTTTGTTTTCTTGATTTTCTGGATACAAAATATTTTTTTGTTATAATACCAAAGCATAGTAAAAGCTTTTTGAAAATATTCTTAAATGGTAACCTTTAATAACAACATTGCAAATAACTTGACTGAAGAATGTATAACATGGATCTATGATAAAATCAACACATGCACAGGCAATGTGAACTCCATTACAGTCACAGCCTGGTTGGCAGCATTATGATCTTAAGGATTTTATTATGTTAAAAAAGTTGTCTTATATTTGATGAAATGTAGAAATACAATAACCACGCCAATGTGCATAGCCCATTTTTTAAAGGTAGTACGATGATGATATAATTGATGGGGCAGGAGGACAGTATTCAATCACTGATTAATTGATGAATGTTTAATAGTGCTTCATCAATTTTTTGAAGTTTTTTGTGAAATATAAGGTAAAAAATGTTATCAAGTAAGAATTTTCTCCATTAATTCCTTGCATAGATTAGAATTCAGATCAAATTTTATTATTTTATATGATTTTAAAAGATACTTTTCTATAAATATTCCACCAAAGCAATATGACACTGTATTTACAGGTTTAGATATTAAAGCAATTGAAAAAAAAAAAAAAACTTTAAGTATTTTTTGTCAATACTGTAGAAAATTAATTGAAAGGGGAGTATTACAGATCATCAGTTCTTAATCTCGTTTTTACCCCATTGTGTCAACGTGACAGATGGAGGCACATTTCTTTATTCAAAATCAGGGCTATAAAAATATCCCCATTGACATATCTTTAATTTAGGAATAGACACTTCCTTCCTTACCCACCCCCACACCAAGGCCAACTAAAATTTGCTTCATAAGGGCAGGGACTTTGCCCGTCTTGTTCAATATTGAACATTTATGAAGACATTTTGGATTCTGAAATGCAAATGAAAGTGATCAGAATACCCTCTATTGCATAAGTAGTTCCTGACTTACAGTGTATTCGAGGTGCAACAAACTGCACTTATGACTGTCAGTGTATCTGGAACATTGCATCTTCCTTGGGGGAAGTTATGGGAAAATGCATACAGGGGATATGGAAAAAAAAAAAATGCTGAGTTATGTGAACATGCTGCAAGCATTTGATCAGGATATTGTGATGGAAGAGATTGGTGGAAAAATTGTCCACATGGCAAGAACATCAAATTTATAACTTGATATCAGCAATGTGGAACAGCTCATAGAGCGCAAAGATGGAGAATTGACAGATCAGGACTTAATGGATTTTGAAGAGGAAAAAAATGCTGAGGAAGAAAGAAATAATGAAGAGGAAGGAGAGACGTTGTCGAAAAATTTTACAGTGAAAGGATTAGCTGGAGTTTTTTCTAAACTAAATCAGGGGCTTCAGTTGCTTGAAAACATGGACCCAAATGCTGATCGCTTTGCTAAAGTCGATAGGCAGATTTGGGAAGCAGTCAGATGTTATCGTGAAATACATGAAGGGAAAACGAAAAGGACCATACAGTCAACTCTCACTAATTTTGTGACTAGAAATAACATTTCCATTCCCAGAGATAATCGAGATGATCCAGAACCTTACACAAGTGGTATTACTGCAACTGACAAAATGTCAACATTGTCCAATTTTTCTTCATTGCTGGAGTAAATTTTGATCATTTGTGTACTTTTTATGTATATATGTATGTATTAAAATATATCTATAAGTTTCCAACCCCTCAAAACAAATAAACATCAGATATATGAAGACACTGATCATAAAAGGCAGTAATAATGAAAACAACAAGAAATGAAATATTCAACTTATGTCAGAACCGATTTACAACGGAGTTGTTGGAATGGAACCCCATCGTAAGTCGGGGGCTACCTGTATTAAAAAAAAATCAATACATTTTGGTACTTCAGTGGTAGTAGTAATGCATTACTTAAGAAGTACAACTCACAACTACTTGTGTCCCATTTGATACTGGCCTAGCAGCATGGACATAGATTTGGTCACTGTGTTAGTTCAGAGAATAAATGATGAAGCCACAAGTTGAGACAGCAGAATGAAATGAATGACAGAACTAACTCCATAGTATGTGTATTAATTTAAATATCACAAAATAATAGCAATTTTGTCTAACCTAGTCTAACCAATTTTGACTCATGGCAACCTCACATGTTTCACAGTAGAACTATGCCCCATAGAAATTTCAATGGGTATAATCTTATGGAAGGATATGGCCAGCTTTTCTCACACAGCACTGCTGGGTGGACTCAAACTACCAACTTTTCGATTAGTAGTGGAGTGAAAACCATTTGTGCCACCTAGGGACCTAACCATGTCTATGTACTGTTAAATAAGATTAAAAAAACAAACCAAACCAAACCTGTTGCCGTTGAGTTGATTCTGACTTGTAGCAACCCTATAGGACAGAGTAGAACTGCCCTATACCGTTTCCACAGAGTGCCTGGTGGATTCGAACTTCCAGCCTTTTGGTTAGCAGCCTTAGCTCTTATAGCAGCCTTAGCTTTTATAAATAAGATTAGATATATGAAAAGTCAATGAATAAAGGCCTATGCAAATATTATTACTCAATAAATGAAATATTAAGATCTATAAATAAATGTTAAACATAGGTAAATGTTATTATTTCCTTTACTTACACTTAAGTATACATTAGTGTTATGGATTGAACTGTGTCCCCCAGACATGTGTATGAATTTGGCTAGGCCATGAGTACCAGTAGTGTGTGGTTGTTTACCATTTTGTGATCTGATGTGATTATCCTATGCATTGTAAATCATAACCTTTATGATGTTAATGAGGTAGGATTAGAGACAGTTACATTAATGAGGCAGGACTCAGTCTACAAGATTAGGTTGTATCTTGAGTCAATCTCTTCTGAGATATAAAAGAAAGAATCGAGCAGGGAGGAGAGGGACCTCCTACCACCAAGAAAGAAGAGCCAGGAGCACAGCGCATCCTTTGGACCTGGGGTCCCTGTACTGAGAAACTCCTAGACCAGGGGAAGATTGATGACAAGGACCTTTCTCCAGAGACAACAGAGAGAGAAAGCTTTCCGCTGGAGCTGGTGCCCTGAATTTGGACTTTTAGCCTCCTGAAGTGTAAGAGAATACATTTGTCTTTCTTAAAGCCATCCATCATGGCATTTCTACTATACAAGCACAAAAGAACTAAGACAGTAATTGCTGTAAGTGGGCTTGTTGAAGCCTAATTCCAATATAAACTTAGATTGCATCAATTAGTTGGTTTTGCTCACAAATCATTTTTTCCAAGTATGATCAAATTCCATGCTAAAATACAAATCAGAGTACTTTTTCAACACTTTGAAATAACAGTTTATATTCAGTTTCCCCATTGTGTTTTCACCCTAACCTTGTTCTTTACAATTTTTTTTTCTTTCTATTCATGCAAACAAAGGTAGCCCAGGAAAGCCTTTTATAAGGGTCTCTTCAATACTCCCCTTTCTATAATGATCTTCATAAATTCTCTTAGACTTAAGAAAGATGAAATAATTATTGTGACACTTTTGTAGCAAAGAATAAAACGGAAGCATCCGTACATAATGCCCTTTCCATTGAAGCACACTCTTCAAAGGAGCCTCTCTTCCCCTGCTTTTAGAGGATTGGCTCATATTGTTTTAAGTAAATGTTATACTATCTGTGGAACCTACTATAGGAGGAGACATAAAGATTTTTTTTTTTTTTTTTAAACTCCATCATACTAGTTTCTAACATAGTTTGAAAGAAGATTATACTTGACTTAAGCATGAATCCGTCAGAGGTTGAGTTGTAAAAAGTAATTTAAAGTGATAATGAGGAAAAAAACAATAGGAAGACATATAGTATTGAGAAAACAAACAAACAAACTTTGTCTTTATAA
>NW_004444164.1:2629545-2636142 GCF_000243295.1 Trichechus manatus latirostris | reverse complement strand
TAAAGACTGTCCTTTTCCTGTCATCATTGAGAAATAGGATTTCTAAAGCAGTTATAAACACCAGGACATTTCTCTGCAGAAGGTTCTGGCACGTTGCTGCATTTGTTTGTATCCACAGATGTGGAACCTGTTTTCAGTGATAAAGAAGGGCTTTGTTAAGGGTCTAAGAAATACTGTACCTCAGAGAGATTGTATACAGAAGTAGTTACTGCTTTGCAAGCAGGAAGTCTTGTAATAAGTCAAGTAATAACCAAAAAGAAACATTAAAAGATTCTGGCAGAAAGGAACTGTTTCTTTCAGAATGTACAAAATTACCAAGAGGTACGGAATGGAGAAAATTGTCTAGACTTAAACTACTTCGACTAGCTCAACCTCACTCCCAAATTCTTTAGGGGATACTAAATTCTCCTGGTGGGAATTTAGGGCTCAATCAGGTTAGAGAACGTGCAAAAAATAAGCAAGGTGAATGGTAATAAGGCTGGCCAAAGACAGAGTTCCCAAGGTGCTCCCTCAAGAGAGAAAGGTGACAGCATCGTCCTCTCTCCTCATGAGAAAAGTGAAAAAATGCAACAGTTCCCATAAGCCACTAGGCATATCCTTGACTGTTCTGTTTATAACCAACGTAGCAGAACATTGGACAGAACTGAATCCTGTGGAACAGTAAGTTGTCTTTAAAATTAATTCCTCTGCGCGCGCGCTTGTGTGTGTGTGTGTGTGTGTGTGTGTGTGTATTCCCTCTGAGCAATTCTTCATAGTTAAAAGGCAATTGAAATGAAAATTTCAGGCAATTACTGCTTACAATAGCAATAAGGGAAATTAAGGATTCATTTCAGAAGAAACGTAACAAGGGACAATTCTGCACAAGTGATACTGCAGAAAGATTGATTTTCAAGTGAAAAGGATGAGTAAGGGTTAAAACTACAAGTATATGCCTAAGGAAAATTAAAAGAATTAATTTTATAAGTTTTTACAGGAATACACAATAATAGATAATTGTAGTTGTTTGCTACAGCAACAAAATGAAAAAACGAGTCTCTTCTCTGAACACTCAATACCTAGCACATATCATATGGTGAAATGTTTTCTGAGTGAAAATAATTTTTGTGATTATTTTTTGAATACTATTTTGAATACTATTCAAAAAATCACAAAAATTTCATAAATTGACATAACGCTGCTTTGTGTGAATAATTCATAGACTTTATAGACAATTTCTGTGGCTCTATAAAAATATTTTTGTATACAGCAAATGAATAAAAATATATAATAAAAGTGATTAAGAATCAAGCCTTATTGTTCATTCCTGTTTTCTACTCCTTATTAACATGATTAAATAAAGTGAGCCCTAAATTCCTTGCTTAAATGATTCTATCTTATGAGCAATTTTACCCTAAAGCTCTGCTGCGGAGCTTCTAAAAGTAAGACGTTATTTACCTAATCCAAGAGATTATATGAGAAATAAAGTGAAATAAAAATACAGTAATTTTACACTGCACATTTGTTATTTTATATTGGTATGGGGTAATGTAAGCCACTTTTAGGAATAAACTTGATGCACTGAATAAAGACAGTACATAATTAAATACTCGGTATCATTTTTGGGAGACTGAAAATAATAAATAAAATCATAACACCCCAACTGTTTTTCATTGACCTTGAACTAATTCCAACTCATGATGACCCCATGTGTTACAGAGTAGTACTGCTCCACTGTTTTTTTTTAATATAATTTATTTTATTTCTGTTGTTGTTGATGTTGTTGAGAATATACACAGCAAAACATACATCAATTCAACAGTTTCTACATGTACAATTCAGTGACACTGATTCCATTCTTCAGGTTGTGCAATCATTCTCACCCTCCTTTTCTGACTTGTGACTCCCCTGTTAACATAAACTCACTGCCCCCTAAGGCTCCTATCTAATCTTTTGAGTTGTTGTTGTCCATTTTATCCCATATAGGTATATCTTAAAAGAACATAATGTTTAATGCAGACACTCTTTACTAGTTAAACCATGCTTGTTTGGTTTTAAGAAGATTTTAGGGGATATTTTTGATTTAAGGTTTAAAGACTATCTCAGGGCAACAACTTGAAGGATTCATCCAGCCTCCATGGCTCCAGAAAGTCTGGAGTCCCTGAGAACATGAAATTCTGTTCTGCATTTTCCCCATTTTGATCAATATTCTTCTATAGAATATTTGATCAAAATGTTCAGTAGTGACAGCCAGGCACCATCCATTTCTTCTGGTCTCATAGCAAAGAAGGCAGTTGTTCATGAAGGCAATTAGCCACACATCCATTTTGTTCTCCTATTCCTGACTATCTCTTTTTCCTCTATTGCTCCAGGCAAATAGAAACCAATTATAGTGCCTTGGGTGGCCATTTGCAAGATTTTAAGACTCCAGGCACTACACAATGAACTAGGAGGTAGAATATATGAAATTGAAACAGATCACCAGGACTTTTCTTCCACAATGTCACTAAATGACTTTGGACTGCCAAACTTTAGGTTAGCAGTGTAGCGCAAACCTTTTGTACCATCTAGGGACCTTACCCAGCTGTAGTATACAGTAGTTTAAGTTTTATAAATTGCTTTCACACAAACTATCCTAATTTATCCTTATAAATGTACATTATGATTGGTTCCAAATGGCTCACTTCCACTTTATAGGTGGAAAAAAGTGAGGCTTTTAAAAACAATCTGCTTACTCAAGATTTCTCAGCTAATAACATAAAATCTTTGGAGTCCAAACTCTGTATATTATGGTGTCTTGGTATTTGTCAAAAATTAGACAAATACTCTAATCTTAATTGGTTTGTTGTTACTAACATTACATGTTTGTATCAATTCCTTTAGGTTTATTAAATATTCTTAGCTTATAATTCTGCATTTATTTTATCAGGCAAAATATACCTGGCCACCATATAGAAATTGCTTCCAGATGTGTTTAAGTATAACCTATACATTATCAGTCATTTAAACCTTGGTATGAATCAGCCTATCATATTATTCACAGAGAAAATGTTTTGAAAGGAATCTGTCATGTGGGAGTTTTCCAGAAGGTATGGGTAATTTGTAAGTAGTGAAGAATAATGTTGATGGAGGAAGTAGACAAACATTATGCTTAACTTTTTTCCCTCAGAATAATTGTCAAAGTAGTTAGTATAAAAGAGCTGTTGGTACACGGATACCAGATAGTTTGAAGGTCCCTATGGATTCATTGATCCATTTTTCATAATATTCTTTCATAATTTGAATTTAAATACCCTAAGGGCTCAGCTATACCCAGAATTAAATATATATATTTGTCATATCCTTTCACTGTACCTATTCAATCTACATACTGAGCAAATAATCCAAGAAGCTGGACTGTATGAAGAACAACAGGGCATCAGGGTTGGAGGAAGACTCATTATCAACCTGCGTTACGCAGATGACACAACCTTCCTTGCTGAAAGTGACGAGAACTTGAACCACTTACTAATGAAGACCAAAGATCACAGCCTTCAGTATGGATTATACCTCAACATAAAGAAAACAAAAATTCTCACAACCGGACCAATAAGCAACATCATGATAAATGGAGAAAAGACTGAAGTTGTCAAGGATTTCATTTTACTTGGATCCACTATCAACACCCATGGAAGCAGCAGTCAAGAAATCAAAAGACTCATTGCATTGGGCAGATGTGCTGCAAAAGACCTCTTTAAAGTGTTAAAAAGCAAAGATATCACCTTGAAGACTAAGGTGCGCCTGACCCAAGCCATGGTGTTTTCAATTGCCTCATATGCACGTGAAAGCTGGTCAATGGGTAAGGAAGACTGAAGACGAATTCACGCCTTTGAATTATGCTGTTGGCAAAGAATATTGAATATGCCATGGACTGCCAAAAGAAAAAACAAATCTATCTTGGAAGAAGTGCAGCCAGAATGCTTCTTATAAGCAAGGATAGCAAGACTATGTCTCACATACTTTGTACATGTTATCAGGAGGGATCAGTGCCTGGAGTAGGACATTATGCTTGGTAAAGTACAGGGCCAGTGAAGGAGAGGAAGACCCTCAGTGAGATGGCTTGACACAGTGGCCGTGACAACTGGCTCAAGCATAGCAAGGATTGTGAGAATGGCCAGGATTGGGCAGTGTTTCATTCTGTCGTACATGAGGTCACTTTGAGTCAGAATCAACTCGACGACACCTAACAACAACATATATACATATATATACACATATATACACATATACATATACAAGATGTACTTCAAATGTGATTTGTAGATTGTCAGCCATTTTTTATTAGCTTTGCTTATGTTTCTCTTCAGTAACATGCACAATTTAGCATACCAAACATCATTTAAGAAAATTCAGGTGACATACACAGGACAGAAATGTGACAAAGAACAAGGATAAACCATTTCTGTTCTACAGTTTGGTGGCATAATGTCAATTAAATGTTCTCCAAAGAATTTACTCTCGAAAGAATATTATAAACATGTGTATGAAAATATAAGGTATGGAAAAGTCGTTTAGGATTTGTGATGAAGTAATGTTCACTTTTTCCCCACCTCATTTTCTGAGATTCTTTTATATAACATTGAAAAGGAATAAGAAACAGCAGGAAATGAATTATGATATGGAAAGTTATGGTCAGGATATCATTACCTACAAGATAGAATCAATTTTTAAAGAAGCATGGAATTTCAAAAATACATTCTTTCACCACATAAAGAGTTGAGCCTTGAAGATAAGAGGTTTATTTAATAATAGCAATTTTTCAAATAACCATCTTTTCTTTTTCCTACTTAGGATGAGTTTATGGGAGTTAGAAACACTTACTATGAAATATAAAAAGAAATTCTAAGGCTCTTTTTTTTTCTTTTTGAAAAGCTGTTTTATCAAAGCAAATCATTTTCTTTATAAACTCAGAGTAGCCTCAAAAGTGTGCTAACAAAGAGAAAACAGATGGGCCACTAGCTTTAAAGTTAGTCATCCTTAAAAAGATCTCAAATTGATTTTTAAATAGCAAAAAAATCAACAAAACACAAAATATAATGAGAGCCAGAGGAAACTTACAAATTGCTAAGATCTAAAAAAAATTAATGTCAATTATTTTCCTTTCATTAATGTCAATTATTAATTTCAACAGCATCTCTTGCTCACTGAAAATACAAGTATTTTCATTTGGACTTAGTAAAAAATTCAAAATGTCATGGAGTCAGTAAAGTTAATGTTTTATAAGGAAACTCTGGCTACAGTGAATAGGACTTACTCACTCAAGATTGTTAGTGACAGAGTGAACAACCAATTCTAGCTTTCCTGAAACACTGTTTAATGTTTCCATGCAGAAGCTATCAACTTTCATTTTGATGTATAGGCACAGATATGGATTTAATGTAAGAAAAACAAGGTCAAAAGGTTTAATATCTGATGGTTTAATTATACATTGCAGCCCATTATGCTGTATTTCAGCAATACCCATGAGTTGTGGATATGCAAATGGAGTCATACCTATTTTAAAATGTGGAAAAAAAGGATTGATAAATAGAAAAATCCTTTGAGTAATACATGGAAGATATTTTGTGCCGGATTTTGAGAATTGAAGATCAAGGGGTAAGAGATGGGATGATAGAGACTACCTACGTATGTAATGCTTTTTGCAAGTTGTGTTCTGCTATTAAAAAAATAAGGGGACTTCCAGCAACACGGCACTCTAGGCAGAAGCACCACGCCATCCCTCTACAGCAAATATCCAAAAAACTAAGCCAAACAGAGAAAACAGAAATCCTGAAATCCTAAACATCAAGTGAAGAGACAAAGAACTCAGCCAAGCACCAAATGGAATAAGAAACTGAGAGAGCACAGAGCGAGGAGACTTACGTGGAGAGGTCCCCTATCAGCTAATGCAGCACAGATCTGCCATCTTGGACTCCTATCAGAGACCAGCAAATAGGGGGTACGAGAAAGCAGCTTCACAGAGCTTCCAGCAGGAGACAGAACCACCGGTAAACAGCGATATATGCTTTCCCATCCCCCACACTTCTTCACCCCCACTCAGCCTCCTCTGCTTCCCGCAGCCACAGTCTCTTGGCCAGGAAGCACTGGCTGCTTGGATTCCACCTGCCCGCACTGGCCGACTCCCTGAGTGCCATTTGTTGGCTGCTGGTGTTGCTTTTTTCTGCTTCTTTTGATTCCTTCCTTACCTCTCACCACTTCCCCCTCCTTTTTCTCAAATACCTGGCTCCGTATGCCATCTTTGCTTCTTCCTGAGGGGCTGTGGAGCTCCGTTCAAGTGTGGAACTGCTTCCCGGTCGTGCCGCCGTGCTGGTTGGATCTCGGGGCTTTTTGTTTGTTTGTTTTCAATTGTTTGTTTTATTTTTCTTTTCTCGAGTTGGGAGCCCATTCTGGCTGGGCAGTGCTATGCGGCTTGGGACCTACCCCCTCAGCTTGCGCAGATGTGCAGAGGGATCCCTGAGCACATTTCTTTTTTTGTGATTTCTTTTTCTGTTTTTTGGAGGGTTTTTCTTTTTTTCTTTTTTTTTATTATTTGTTTTCTTTTCTTTTCCCTTTTTGTCTTTCTTCATTACTCAGTTTCTTGTC